>NC_057813.1:129662134-129669285 GCF_018294505.1 Triticum aestivum | reverse complement strand
GTGGCGCTCACAGGCGGGGAGTGGGCGACTTTTATAGCCGAAGCGGGGCGGCAGGGAGGCGGCATGCGGGAGGACGCGTGGCGGGACGCGCGTCGGCGGCGTCTTCACTACGCCGCCCGTGAGGCATCAATGGAGGCTGACCGGCGCGGCAGCGCGACAGCCTTGGCATTGATTTCTTCGGGAACCGAGGCGATGAGGGCGACGAAGCGGCCGTCTCGCTGACTCGGCGGGCCCACGGCTCTTTCGCGCAAAAAACACTCGCCCCGGCGCCCTCGGGCGCCCCCAGCGCGCCGTGTTTGGCCTGGGTCCGCCGGCGCTGATTTTGGTCCAAGACGGCGAAAAACGGACTACTGAGAACGCGACTGAGATGTTTTTTCGACGCCAGCGCAAAAAAATCACCTGGAAAGGCTGTGGTGGGGGCGCGGCTGGAGATGCTCTAATGAGAATCTGAGTTTTGTCGGTGGTGGTAGCCCTGCCGACGAGACGTCGGCCGTGGCTCTCGGGCGAGTTTAAGGTAAGCGGTGGCGAGTGCGAGAGGGCATGGCGTACTGGAGCACGGTCACAGGGACCCGATGACGACGTAGATCGGACGCGGCGCCGGCGCAGGTATCCGTGCTGCGCAGCAGCTGTATCAACCACAGCCACGCACCTGCGCACGTCTCGTTGTACACTGCGTGAAGATGAGCTGTGGATTTACGAGCAAACGAACGAGTCCAGGTTTCTTTACGAGCGAGCGTGTCGGCGGTACGGTCTTTCAGCCGTGAAAAAAACAAAATACGCTTCGCGGAAGCACTGGCCTACTGCCTGCGTGGCACGTCCGTGCACGGCACCACCTCTATTTTATTTTCCTCTGACGACAGATTTACTTACTTTAATCCTACCCCGGCCGTCAGCACGCGCGGCGGTGCTTCTGCCGGTTAACCGCGCAAAATGTCAAGCCGTCTCGTGGTTGGTGACAGCCCTAGCTAGGGCTTAGGGATCGGCGATGACGACGGTGGTGATCAATTGGATGGTCGGCGGCGGCGTCAGGAAGTCGGCCGCCGCCCGGCCCATGCCCCCATGTATCCCGTGCTGCCCTGCCCGTACGTCAGAAGAACCGAAGAGAAGATGAGGTACTTTACTCGGCCATGCACATGCGTCTGCCTTCGGTCAGATGATTAATCTGGCACGTCATTCGTGTGGCACGAGGCAGCGGCGCCCGGGTCAGCGCCGGCGACCTCCGGCACCGACCGACGCCCGCACCCACCTCAGTCAGTCTCGATCGGATAGTCGGATAGATTCCACCGCCGACCAGCAAAAGTAGAGCGGCGCCGCCGCGCGCGCCAGGGCCAGGCAGTGCAGGTGGAGCGTCATGTCATGTGCCGTTGCCCTCACGGCCACGCGCTGCGGCGCCTTTCAAGTTTCAACCGAGACAGCAGCACAGTAGTATCTCTCTCGCTCTCTCGGACCCGGTCGCAGCGTGCAAGTTACCGGCGCCACTGCCCAGCGGAAAAAGGCTGAGCTTGACGTGTACACACTGACCGCAACCTCCACCGTAATGATCGAAGACCGTAACCTCAACTGAGGCATGATGAAATTAGGTTCCAGTTATAGAATAGGACCTGGAGCCTGGTGCTGGTGGGCAGCTAACGAGAAGCGACTGATGGAAAAGATGGACTTTGATGAACGCGGGTGCTACTGCTAGATTGTTTAGGGTATCGTCGTGTGTGTTTTGGTGGTCGGGCATGGGCATGGTGGCGGCGCGACGGGTCGGGACGGGAGTTGGGGTGGAAGAAAAGAGTGGGGAGCGCGTGCGCGGGGGCTAGGCGCGTGAGGAGTCCGACGTGAGCGCCGTCCGGGAGACTGGAGCGGACAGAAGCAGCTGCGAAGCCGGAGATGCTCCAGCCTACGCGCTTGATTCCCACTTCGTCCGACCTCCCGCCCGCCTGCGTGCGCGCGGTCCATGGACCGCCGGGCGTTGCTGGCCGCAGATAAGGATTTTTTTTTTGGCGAAATAGATAAGGATCCAATGAGGAGATCATGTGCCGTGGTTGACAATCGATTGCTGGCGTACGTGCTAATGTGGGAAATGAATTTGTTGCTCTTACACGCGGTGCTCGCGGAGTTTCTCCTATAAATAAAAGCCAACGAGAATTAGCTCTTGGGTTGGTCTTATTTTTGAATTTGTGCACTTTTATGGCCAGCTTGGCACCACACAATGTCATAATAATAACTAATTACTACAGCCATCTTAAAATACTAATTAATAGGAGGGAGTATCTAAAACGATTTACAAAAGTGAACCGAGGGAGTAGTATTTTTTCAGAGGGAGTATCTTCCTAGTCTCCTTGTGAACGCATTAGGTCTTTAAGTATATTCAGTTACAAGGTTTAATAACAATCAAAGACTCAGAGCATTCCCATGTAATTTGATCCCCCTTTCTAGAAACCTTTTCATGCCAGGAGATATCTAGAAACCCTTTCATGTCAAGAAACCTTTTCATGCCAGGAGATATCTAGAAACCCTTTCATGTCAAGGATCAACTGAACATGAAAAGACCTGAAAGGTATGGAGGCATAGTTTCAACCCTCAAGGCCTCTTTTTCTAGAGCAGTTCAGCTCATCATTGAACAACTCAACATATGACCAGACATGAACAATGTCTTCTCCTCCGGCTGAAAGCTCGCAACAGAAAAAACGACGCATGATACATCATTTCCATGCCTTCTAGAAAAAAAAGACCCTGCTATGAATAGTTAGAACGCACAGCGGGCAAAGGTCAAATACGTACTAGCTGGGAGGGATCCGAAACAAGCAACTTTTAGCTGGAAGCTCGTACACATCCACCGGAACCTCAAACCGCTGCCCAAACGAGCAGCATGACAGGAAGGCAGAAATCACAGATTTGACCTGAGGCAGAAATCAAATCACAAACTGACCTGTTCAGGAAAAAAAATTCACTCTGCTGACCCTTTGGTGTGGCGCCTGACATCTGAGCGCCGCACCCTACTGTGCAGCGCCTTTCCCTTAGGCGTCGCACATCCTGCCAGCGTGGCAGCCCTTGTCCAATTGCGGCCCCACACGCACCTGTGCAGCGCCAAAGAGCTAGGCGCCACACTTTGACGTGCAGCGCCTAGGCCTTGGGCGCTGCACAGTGACTTAAGCGCGGCCGCCCCAGCCCGACCAGGCAGTTCTTCATCTCTCCGCTCTCTGTACAAAGAGCAGCGGCGGCGGCGGCGGCGGCGCCCCCATCTAATCCCCCCACATCCCTCTCAGATCTGAAGATTTGATCCGTGGATTCGATCCCCAATCCATCCTACTAGGTAAACTCTTCCCTTCTCTTTTTTTTGCTCCGTAAATTTGTTGCCATTCTAGAGATTTGTCCATGATTTGATGGAACCCTTGATTTGTTTGGTTTGCTCGATTTAGGATGTGTATTCATATTGGTAGTACCGTAGTGTTATTTATTAGTTCACAATATATGATTCTTGTTGTTGAAACCCTAGATTGTTTAGTTTTTTTAGATATATATGAGATGCCTATTTTGTTATGTTATATGTTGGTGAACTCTTACTAGTGCAGTTTACAGTATTTTTATTATGTGAGTGCTGCTGCAGGAGGCCAAAATGACATCTGTTTCTGCAGTTTTGCTTATAGCAGCACTGCAGCGCTCAACATATAGGCGCTGCACTGTACTGTGTGGCGCCCAACAATTGGGCGCTGCACTATACTGCACTGTATAGTGCAGCGCCCTGTCCTTAGGCGCTGCACTACTTCCAACATCTCACATCCAGAGAGCCACAGTTGGCTTGCATCACATCCACAATACTTACAATGACTGCAGCATCACAACAATTTGAACAAACATAAATTTTAAGCCGACGAGTTCATAACTTAAGACAATTCAAACATTACTATGACATGGTTCACGACACATTCATTACAAATGACAAATGGCAGCTTGCCCTAGAAGATAGTTCACCAACATCTCACATGCCCTCACAACTTCATGACACATTCATTAGAAAATAGTTGACGACGAGTGCACCGAAGCGAAGTCCCTACTGAGTAGAGCGAGGCCATTTCCCCTTCTTGTCACATGCCGAGTCCTCCTCTTGCGCCTCGCGAGCCTTTGCAAGCTTTCTTGCCCTCTCCTCCTCACCAGCAAGTTTCGCTTGGCGTGCCCTCTCCTCCTCTCGTTTCTTCCGCTCCATCCTCTCCTTCTGACGACGCTCTTCCTCCAAGCCTCTTCGAAACGATTCTTCGAACCGTCGTTGCCGCCTAAGACAATCTGCGTATTGGTCCTTTTTCACATCTTCTGGCACTTCAAGATCTATCCACGTGAAGTACTTGCATAGAGGAGGCGGTGACTGCATAAAAAATTGTTGTTAGTGTTGACACACATATGAGAGTAACATTTTCCTTCTCGAGCTTACTGGTGGTTGGTCATAGGCGTTAGTTGGAAGTGCACGATCATGAGCATAGTTCGGGCATACAAAATATCTCCGCCCTTCCGTCCATGCTTTCTTTCGGTCGGTGGACACCTTCACCTTGCAAACATCTCCACACCAACAAGGCGGGATGTTGACATCTTTCTCCTTCACCTTGTCCAAAGATCCGTCCTCCCACTTGTTCGGCATGTCTTTTTGGTTAGCACACGGTGGCCTCGTCATGGAACCGGATGAAGCCATGCCTATAAAACCGAGAATTATTGGTCAACCCTAACCCCCACTTAACAATAACCACAACCCTAACACCAACATAACCCTAACCCTAGCATACTATGAAAACCTAACCATACCAAATTAGCAAAGAAACACAAATTTCCAAATCCTATCAAAAACTAGGGTTTCCCCCAAACTAGCAAGATTTGAGCACATGTGACAATTCCTATGGATGAAAACGAGGGGATCGGAGGAGATTACCTTAAGGGAGGGGTTGGCTTCGAAATCCACGGTCAAATACTCCGGATCTGAGAAGGATTTGAGAGGGGGAGAGAGGAGGGCAGAGGGGAGGCACTGAGCTTCGGGTTTGTGTGGAGGGTGGGGTGTGTGGGGTGGGGATGGGTGGGAGGGAGTTGGTGCAGCCTAATAAATGTCCAGGGGTGCCGCGCCTAAGGGAAAGGCGCCACACTACACAGTGCAGCGCCTCTCCTTTAGGCGCTGCACACCTGGACATTCCAGTCCAGAGAGCACCAGGAGTGTTCCAGTTGGTTTTGCACCCCAAAAATTGCTAAGTCAGTGTGCAGCGCCCAAGGGAAGGACGCCACACTATACACCTTCACCTCTACCACCACCACGGCCAAGACCATCACCACGGCCAAGACCTTCACCACGACCAAGACCATCACCACGACCTCTACCACCACCACGGCCAAGACCATCACCACGGCCTCTACCACCACCATGGCCAAGACCATCACCACGGCCAAGACCACCACCACGGCCTCTTCTAAGACCAAGATGACTCCCTCTTTGTTGCCTAGTTCCTCGTTGGCTTGTTTGATTTGAGTGGTTTGGCACTCCACCACTTGTTTGACTTGGTTGGCTACCCCTTGGTTCACTTGGTTGGCTATCATTTGTTTGGCTTGTGCTTGCACCATTTTTCTTTGATCTCTTTCTTGGTTTGGGACAAGTTCTTGTGTTGTGTCCCCCATTACTGCAGCCCCCACAACGGGATTGCTCACGAGGCTCTTGGAATTGGTCGGTGCCGTATTCTCCACCACCACCACGGCCCCACCCGTCCATGTCACCTCTAAGACGCTTTGTCTTACGTCTTCCCCGTCTAACGATCTTTAATTCCGGGTCCGGCACGCACAATCCATGGACATGTTGGCACTTCACATTTGACCGTGTAACGCACATTCACGTCTGAGTTGGCCACTTTATGTGGACGATAATGTGTAACCGAGTAGTTGTCGAGCCACATCTTCAATTCCAAGAAGGATTGAAACTCACAACCGGGATATATCCCGTTCTTGCCGTCTTCCAAATCACGGTGAGAACTTGGCCTAGCTCCAAGAGATATGCATTTTCCACCATCCACAACGGCTTCATCCGCGAGACTAAGATCCTTGAACAATGGTGTCTTGTGATCCCGCCCGAATACCTTCTTGAATGCTTCGGCCTCCTTCGGTGTGAACCCCTCCTCATCAACTTCTTCATCAGGACCATCGTCATCCGAGTCCGATGCATATGCACGGGAAAAAGGGATGGATTGGTCCATTGTCTCTTGCACATGATATTGGTCGAGATCACCCACATTGTTGTCATGGAGGTCAACTTCGTTGTCATGCTCCTCGTACTCATCATTCTCCTCTTCAAAACCTTCATTTTGGTTGTTTGGAGTCGGGCTCAATGTTGGCCAATCTTCTTGCGTGAATTGAGGTTCACTCATTTGATCTTGGTTCATGGGTGGGGGAGTGCTAGCAACCAACGGGGAGGGGTTCCGGTTCAAGTCTAAATTCAAAGTAGACTCAACCTTCTTGGAGGCAAATAACTCAAGAGCCTTGTCTAGAGATTCCGCAACCGTCTCCTTGTATGCAACCCAACGTTGCTCGGAGTTCACATGCATTGTCTTCCAACGGATGTGCATTCCTAAACCAACATTATGCCTTCCCTCGAACTCAACAACGTCACTTGGGTCCATCCAATTCAAATCTTTCCTCACTTGTTTCAAAAGCTCCGCATAGCTAGGACTACTCTCAAACACCATGTCAAGCTCATCCGGGTCCTTCTCAACATTGCCTTTCAAAAATGCCTCTTTATCCACATGATGAACATAAACACATGTTCTCCCCATCCCTACAATAATCAAAAACACACATATATCAAGTAAATACTTAAGAAAAATATTTGCACACATATGCCCTAACATATATATGAATTAATAACCCTAACCCCCACATAACAATAACCACAACCCTAACACCAACATAACCCTAACACCAACATCAAACACACATAACCCTAACCCTAGCATACTATGGAAGCCTAAACAACCCAAATTAGCAAAGAAATATAACATCATTCAACACAAATTTCCAAATCCTATCAAAATCTAGGGTTTCCCCAAACTAGCAAGATTTGAGCAAATGTGACAATTCCTATGGATGAAAACGAGGGGATCGGAGGAGATTACCTTAAGGGAGGGGTTGGCTTCGAAATCCACGGT
>NC_057813.1:129617637-129661425 GCF_018294505.1 Triticum aestivum | reverse complement strand
TGGAACACAGACTGTGCAGCGCCCAAGAGCTAGGCGCGGCACATTACAGGTGTGTGGCGCCTAGATCTTAGGCGTTGCACAGGTGCGTGTGGGGCCGCAACTGGACCAGGGCTGCCACGCTGGCAGGATGTGCGACGCCTAAGGGAAGGGCGCTGCATAGTAGGGTGCGGCGCCCGACTGTCGGGCGCCACACCAAAAGGTCAGCAGAGTGAAGTTTTTCGTAACCAGGTCAGTTTGTGATTTGATTTCTGCCTGAGGTCAGATATGTGATTTCTGCCTCACATGAACAGAAAACAGATAGATAGATATTCACACGCAACGCAGAGCCCATGCACCGCGTCCAGGCGCCACCTGGCCGGGCGTATCCATCCAACCTGCCCGCCTTTTGTCCTCGAGCTGCCCCGCCTTTGTCACGTTCCCTCACTCTGCAACGACGCTGCCAACCACAACAACCTTCCGGCCAGAGCCAGGCCGCGCGTGCATCTCTATTAATAGCCAGGCATCCCCGCCCCCATCTGGCTCAAATCCATCCAGCTCCTCCTCCCACCGGCAGATCCAAAGATAGCGCCACCGGGCCTCCATATTTCAGACAGAGCCCCTCTCCCTCATCCTCCTCCCTCCCCGTGGAGCTCCAAGAATCATCCGACGACAGCAGCAGGCAGGTCATTGATTGTTGGATGGCGGCGATGATGGTGGCGAGGCAGGGGCGCGAGCTGCAGCGGTACAGCGCCAGCACGGGCGGCCGCATCGTCGTCGGCTGCATCCCCTACCGGGTGCGCGACGACAACGGCGAGGTGGAGGTGCTGGTCATATGCTCGCGGAAGAAGGGCGCCAGCGCGGGCGTGCTCTTCCCCAAGGGCGGGTGGGAGCTGGACGAATCCATGGACGAGGCGGCGCGGCGCGAGGCCCTGGAGGAGGCCGGCGTGCGCGGCGAGACGGGGCCCTCGCTGGGCCGCTGGTGCTACCAGAGCCGCAGCTACGAGGCCACCTACGAGGGGTACATGTTCCCGCTGCGCGTCACGGACGAGCTGGAGCGCTGGCCCGAGATGTCCGGCCGCGGCAGGACCTGGGTCACCGTGCAGGACGCCATGGACCGCTGCCCGCACCTCTGGATGCGCGAGGCGCTCCAGCGGTTCGCCGACCGCGTCGCCGACGCCGCCTTGTAGGCGATTCTCCTCGACCGTCCTTCTCGCCGCGCGTGCCTGTAAGCTCTCCCCCGCCCTACGGTTTGTGCCGGCTGGGCTGGGCTGGACTCGGCCGCGCGGCGCTCTGGCGCTAGCGGTCAGGTCACACGAACCAGAGCGCTCTACTGTGACTCCTGTCGTGGCACGGCCTGTACATTGTTTGCCTGGGATTCGACCGGGCATGTAAATCTCACCCACTTCGCCTAATGTTTTGAGATCATAATATAGGGAAATGCTAGCCAAGAACCATAACTCGGTTTATTGGAGTCAGAATGACCCATTTTTTCTCTCCATCAAACTGACTTGAGCCAAA
This sequence comes from Triticum aestivum, assembly GCF_018294505.1. NCBI lineage: Eukaryota > Viridiplantae > Streptophyta > Magnoliopsida > Poales > Poaceae > Triticum > Triticum aestivum. The sequence goes on along the minus strand of NC_057813.1, from coordinate 129,659,928 downwards.
TACATTCAAATTTTCGTCGTCGTCGTGGCTTTGATCTTCTAAGTCATTGCATCGATGTTCTCACCAAGTGTTGAGGGTTGTGAGTGTTGTGTGTTATGAGCATTGGGTGGGCAGTGTATGTGTTCGTGGTGCTTCGTGCTCTATGAGTAGCCCTCTTTTGGGTTGTTTGTATCGGTTTTCGCCCAATTTCCGTAAATTAACTGGGCAATTCTCTTCTTCTTAATTAATCGATGAGACAATTCTTTTACCTCTGTTTCGAAAAAAAATACATTCAAATTTTTTATAATTACATTTGTTGCAAGCTTACAATGTAGTGCCTTCGAAAATTTGAAACCATCAAATGGGGACAACAGCGGGGTTCTACCTTATGCTCCGGCTTCTTAATCGGGAAAGACCAAAAAGTACCATGTGGGAGATGCTTACAAACCTCGGTTGATCGACATTGTGAAATACTTTAGGCTTTCATGCGCCCCAGATTTTCTAGAGAACGAGGAGGAGGCTCGATGAACCGCATTGGACATGTGGTTAGCAAACTCTAAATTCATATAGGAGGAGGGTTGATAATCTTGTGGAGTGGCGGATCTAGGATCTAAGTACCGAGGTGACAAATATAATAAATAGGCAGAAGTTTTAGAGAAATTATACAAAGCAGTATAATTTGCCTAAACGTCATAGTAACCCAACAAATAGGAGTGTGGTTATTTGGCTCCCGAGCTCATCTGCTCCCACGGTGAACAGTAAATTTGAAAAAAAAACTAAAAATAAAATAAAATAAAGATTCTTTTTGCATGGAAGATGCTTAGGTGCGTGAGGTCCGCTCCAAATTTCATCTCATTTGGACGTCTGAACAGCTCTTGGCAAAATAAATAAATTTAGGGTCTATGAAATAGTTTACTATTCATGTACTGTTCTGACCCAATTTGTCTTTTTTGCTGAGAGCTACTAATATGTCCAAACGAGTTGAAATTTGAAGCGGACCTCATGCACCAAATCATCTTCCATGCAAAAAAATATCAATTTTTTTATTTTTTTCTCTTAATTAACCGGGTGCAGGTGAGCCCGGGCTCAGAAATGGATATTCGAACAAATAGTCCAAAAATTAAGGTTCAATACACTATATAAACATTTTCCTTTTTTTCTTTTGTTTTTGTAGGGGGGTAGCACCCCCTAGATCTGCCCCTAGTGAAGTGAGGTACTTGAAGTGTCAACTTGGAGTCCCATATATCAAAGAATCAGGTTGAAAGTGCATTCAATCCCCTTGCTAGATTTTGGTAACTAATGTCAACAAATCTCAAGGAAACAGTGCTTTTGCAAGATTACCTCAGGAAAGTTCCTTAGGTGGCAACAAAAGAAATAGAAGGTGACCCTCCACAAATTTACATGAAGACAAGTATTGGTCAAGCCAATGGTTCTTCATTTTCACTCCAGTGATGAAGATCACTGAGTCCATAGGCATGACGATACAATCAAAAGGGGATGAGAATGTTGTGATGAGTTTCTTTGTCCAAATTCTTAAAGATCAAACTCCAAATGCCATCAAATGCCTTCAAGATTCCTCCATTGTACCTACCTAACTTCCATACTTTAGGGTTGCCGAGCTCTTCCAGTCTGAACTGCCCAACAATTGATGAGATATAGTTGTCGCAAATCCTAGAAGGTTGGTCACACACGAAATCTCACTGTGCCGGAGATCTAGGTTGATGTTGTCAAAAGGGGTCATCCCGGGTGATGAACTCCGCTGGTGGAAGCCTCGCAGAAGGTCAGCAGCAGCGACAACACTATCTTATCAGAGTCCACCACCTTGGTCACCCCTTCGAGCTACCTCGATTGGTGGCTTGGCCAGGCGAATTGATGTAGGGTAGAACCCTAGAGGCCAATCTTTCACTTTTGGAGCAGATCCCTATGACGAACACGAAGAACACGAGGAGGGGTACGAGGGAAAAACATGAGAGAACACTCAACCAACAAGAATAAAGTCACACATGCGCTAGATCATCGAGGCACAAAGTGGTACAAGATCCAAATCCAACAAGGGACGATACATAGGGTAACCGGTTCTTCTCCGTGAGGAGGTCTTGAAGATGGTCTTCTTCGGAAGGAGGTCTTGAATCCAAGTGGATCTTCTCCGAAGAGGTGTCGGTCCCTCGCGAAGGAGTGGATCCGGATGGATGAGCGAGGCTCTATCTCACAAATGAGCTAAATCAATGCTAATCCTAGCTAGGAGGTGGGAGAGGTCTATTTATAGTCATAGTGCAAATGGGGGTCGAAGTGAAGGGGTGCAAGGGCATCTGCCCGAGGCTGCGGTCACACAGGCAGTGGACGTCCGATCTCTACCAGTCATCCGGTCGCTCGCGGAGGTCCGGACGTCCGGTAGGATCGGACATCCGCTATTTTGGCTCAGGTGCAGGTATGACGGACGTCCGGTGGCTTCGGTCTTCCGTTAATATCCTCTTGGGAGTCCAATTGCCGGACGTCCGGTGCGGCCGATCGTCCGCTCGCTGGGAGTTGTCGGGCGTCCGGGCTGGGCCGATCATCCAGAGCCTGTAGCTTTTGCTGTCCAGTATTCCTTGGGCTATTGCGACCTCCAGGGTTCGGACACCCAGGCTGGGCCGGTCGTCCGGGACCTATAGCTTCCGCGGCAGCTCTTCTTCTTGTCCTTCCCGCTTGGTGTCCTCGCCGTCTTGGCCATTGAGTGTAGCTGTTCCGTGGCTCTCCTCCAAGCACCTGATCACACATAGAGTCTCCGCATGAGGTAGCAGCCATGTCTCATAAGTAGAGAGTGTGAGTTCGGAGAGGAGCGACTTCACCTTATCTTCGATAGCCTTTGCTCGAGCTCTAGTCATAGGTCCAAGTGGTGTCGAGGGGGATGTAGGTACGTCCATGGGGATGATCGAGGGATGCTCCGCATCATCCCCTCCCCCTTGGGAAAGATCCGACCTTGGATCGAAAGTGTCATCATCATGGTATGGCGAGAGGTCCTTGACATTGAATATGTCGGTCACGTTGTACTTGTCGCATGGGAGGTCGATCTTGTAAGCGTTGTTGTTGTAGCGTGCTAGCACCTTGAAGGGTCCATCGGATCGAGATAGAAGTTTGGACTTGCGTTCGTTGGGGAAGCGGTCCTTGCGAAGGTGTAGCCACACGAGATCTCCAATGTTGAATACCATGGGTTGCTTGTTGATGTTGAGCTTGGTCGCTAGTCATTGTACTTGGCGCTCGATGGTTGTCCTTGTATCTTCATGCATCTTCTTGAGGTAGCTTGCTCGTGCACTCGAGTCGAGGTTGGTGCGCTCTTGTAGAGGAAGAGGTAGGATGTCCAATGGGGACAATGGGTTGAAGCCATAGACGACCTCGAAGGGGGACTTGCCGATAGTCGAATGTCTTGCGCGGTTGTAGGCATACTCGGTGATGGGTAGACACTCTTCCCACTCCTTGATGTTCCTCTTGATCAACACGCGAAGTAGAGTGGAGAGTGTATGATTCGTCACCTCCGTTTGGCCGTCGGTTTGAGGATGGTATGCTAAAGAGAACAAGAGCTTGATTCCGAGCTTGGCGCATAGCGTCTTCCAAAAGTAACTCAAGAACTTGACGTCGCGGTCCGAGACGATTGTCTTTGGTACTCCATGAAGTCGCAATATTTCCCTACAAAAGAGATTGGCAACAAGTGAAGCATCGTCTATCTTGTTGCATGGAATGAAATGTGCCATCTTAGAAAATCGGTCCATAACAACAAACACGGAATCCTTTCCATTTTGAGTTCTAGGCAAGCCAAGTACAAAATCCATGCTAATGTCTTCCCAAGGTTGATAAGGAATAGGAAGAGGCATGTAAAGACCATGGGATTGAGCTTTAGACTTAGCTTTGCGACATGTAGAGCATCGGTTGGTGAAGCGTGAGACGACACAGAACATCTTGGGCCAAAAGTAGTTCTTGGAGAGCATGGCGAATGTCTTGTCGCGTCCAAAGTGTCCCATGAGTCCGCCTCCATGATCCTCTTGCAAAAGGAGCAAACGAAGAGAAGACTCGGGAATGCAAAGTTTGTTAGCTCTCATAAGATAATCATCCTTGATGTAATATCGTTCCCAAGATGTATGCGCCAAACACTTAGCATAAGGAGTAGCAAAAGAAGGATCATGTGCGTACAAGTCTTTGATGTGCTCAAAGCCAACAACATTCAACTCAAGTTTAGTTACAAGCGTGCATATGCGGGAAAGGGCATCCGCAACAACATTTTCCTTACCCTTAATGTACTTGATCACATAGGGAAAAGATTCAATAAATTCACTCCATTTGGCATGATGCTTGTTTAACTTAGTTTGGCCTTTCAAGTACTTAAGCGTTTCATGATCGATATGGATGACAAACTCATGAGGTCTAAGATAATGTTCCCAAACATGTAGCACACGCACTAAAGCATACAATTCTTTGTCATAGATGGGATAGTTAGGTGAGCACCGGAGAGTTTTTCACTAAAATATGCAATGGCTCGTTTTTCTTGCATCAAAACTCTGCCAATTCCGGTACCACTTGCATCGCAATGAACCTCAAAAGTTTTGTCAAAGTTGGGCAAAGCGAGAATCGGAGCATGAGTAAGCAAAGATTTGAGCTCATCAAAAGCGGTAGATTGCAAGGTTCCCCAAACAAAAGGAGCATTTTTCTTACTCAAAGCATGCAAAGGTGCGACGATGGTGCTAAAGTCTTTCACAAAGCGACGATAAAAACCCGCAAGGCCAAGAAAGCTACGCATTTGTTGCAAATTGGTGGGTTGGGGCCAAGTTTTAATTGCCTCAATTTTATATTCATCAACATGGACACCCTTGGAAGAAACAACGAAACCCAAGAAAACAAGCTTGTCAACACCAAATGTGCACTTTTTCATGTTAGCATAAAGACGTTCCTCGCGAAGAGTTTGCAAAAAAGCCCTAACATGATTGAGATGCTCTTTCATGGATTTGCTAAAAACAAGTATGTCATCGAAGTAAACCACAACAAAGATGCCAATGTAAGGACGAAGCACAAAATGCGTAAGACGCATGAAAGTAATGGGAGCTTCCGATAAACCCATAGGCATAACCAACCACTCGTACAAGCCAAATTTGGTTTTGAAAGCGGTTTTCCATTCATCACCTTCTTGTATGCGGATTTGATAATAGCCACTTTTAAGATCAATTTTGAGAAAATGGTGGCACCACTAAGTTCATCAAGCATATGATCTAGGCAAGGACTGGGATGCCTATAACAAACGGTAATAGCATTGATGGGTCTACAATCCGAACACATGCGAAAACTACCATCTTGCTTGGGCACAAGTATAACCGGAACGGCACAAGGGCTTAAGCTTTCAGGTACATGTCCATTGTCGATGAGTTGTTGTACTTGCCGTTGGATCTCCTTAGTTTCTTCGGGGTTGACGCGATATGGAGCTTTGTTAGGTAGAGGTGCTCCGGGGATGAGGTCGATTCGGTGCTCAATGCCTCGTAGTGGAGGTAGTCCCGGAGGTAGCTCATCAGGGAAAACATCTTGGAATTCCTGCAAAAGAGAAGAGAACACTAAAGGTAGATCGTGAGAGGTGTTTGTTTTTGGTGCCTCGTCCTTGCACACAAGGACAAAGTGCATAACACTCGATGGGTTCTCACACACTTCTCTCATCTCTCTTTTGGTGGCGAATAGGACAAAGTTTTTCTTGTCGCTCATCATGGAGGCACTCGGTTTTGGCTTGTGGCTCTCACTCTCTTTTGGGTGGATCACTTTCTCACTCTTTTATCCATGATGGGTGGCTTGCTTGTCGGCGATCACTTGACTAGGAGACATAGGTCATAGCACATATTCCTTTCCTTTCATCCTGAAGCTATAGTGATTGGTACACCCATTGTGGATGATGCCGCGGTTAAATTGCCATGGTCGACCAATAAGGAGGTGGCAAACGGACATCGGGACGACATCACACTCCAAAGTGTCTTCATATACTCCAATTTTGAAGGAAACCTTGACCATATGCTCAACTTTTATAGTGCCGGAATCTCTTAGCCATTGGACTTTGTATGGGTGTGGGTGCTTCATCTTGACCAATTGAAGCTTGGAGCATAGTTATTCACTTGCCAAGTTGTGACAACTACCTCCATCTATGATGACCTTGACGGACCTTCCATTGATGCCGGCCTTAGTGTGGAAGATGTGGCATCTTTGGTCTTCGTCTTGTTAATGTTGAAGAGTCAAGACTTTGGAGACAACGAGAGTGGGGCTCGAATCCTCATCACAAAAGACTTGATCGTCTTCATCTTCGTTCATGCACCGGTGCATGGCCACTTGCTCAAGGGCTTCCATTTCCTCTTCACTTATGGAGTCATAGGTGCCATCATCGTTGAGGATCATGGTGCGCTTGTTGGTGTATTGGAAAGACTTGTGGCCTCGGCCGCCGCAAGTGAAACACTTGAAGGAGATTGTCTTGACGGTCTCATCAGTTGGAGTAGAAGATGAAGCGTGCAGCTTGAAGTTGCTTGTAGTAGGAGGAGGACAACTTGAGGTTGTCGAAGTTTTCTTGTAACTTGACTTGTCGCCGTTGCTTGTAGATGGCTTGGTTGAGGTAGAAGTTGGAGAAGTCGTTGAAGCTTGGGTGTTGGAGAAGCCGTAGGTCTTGGATGAGTATTTGGCGTACTTGAAGTCATCTTGCACTTGACGTTCCGCTTTGGTAGCTTGATGCACAAGCTCAATGAGGTTGGAGTAGGGTTGGAAGTTGGCAATCTTCTTGATGGGATGATTGAGGCCATTCAAGAAGCATGCCATAGTTTGCTCATCATCTTCCGTGAGATTGGCTCGTATCATGGCTATCTCCATTTCTTTGTAGTATTATTCAACACTCTTTGTTCCTTGCTTGAGTAGTTTGAGCTTCTTGAAGAGATCGCGGTTGTAGTAGGTGGGCACAAAACGTGCTTGCATGACATCTTTCATTTGAGCCCAAGTGGTGATTGGTGGTTCACCTCTTGATTCTCGGTGCTCAAGTACTTCTTCCCACCATATGAGCACATAATCTTGGAACTCAAGTGATGCCATAGCGATCTTCTTCTCTTCCTCATAGTTGTGCAAACGAAAGATTTTGTCGACCTTCAATGCCCATGAGAGGTACTCTTCGGGGTCATTGCTTCCATTGAACTTGGGCATGGTGAACTTTAGCTTGCCATAGCGTTGCTCTTCATTGTGTTGTGGTCGATGGTGATGATGACGCCCTTGACGTGGAGGATAATCAACCTCGTGTTGCTCTTGGCAAAGAGGAAGTCCATGATCATCTTGCTCTTGTTGAACTTGAGGTTGAGGAGGAACTTGTCGAGCTTGAGGAGGAGGTGGGGGAACTTGATGTTGCACTCTTGGTTGGTAGTTCCGCTCTTGGATCTCTTCTCGAAGTGCTTCCTCTTGATTGTGCCTATCGCGGTTGCGCTTGGCAATGGCTCGACTTGATTCTTGAAGGGCACGTTGTGCCTCGAGAGCTTGTGCTTCACGTTGTTGTTATTGAAGACGTTGAGCCTCGGCATCTTGCTCCTCTTGATGTTGACGCACTCGTTCTTCCTCTTGGCGACGTTGACGTTGTCATTCTTGAGCTTGTGCAAAAGGATCATGGTGTGGTTGATGACAAAGTGCTTGCTCGTCGACTTGCTCTTTCGGATGGTTGCCGTGTAGAGGATTGCGAGATGCATGACGGTCTTGACGCGTGGCTCGTCGAAGAGTGTTCGATGTCGGTGTACTTGAGCCGGATAAGGTGTCGTCGGAGTGTCGACTTGAGCGGCTCCGTCTTGAGTATGAAGAAGTTGAAGGAGGGCGGTTCACCAACAAGGCACGGATCTCATCCATTCTTGCATCGTTCTCTTGCTTGTGAGCGTCGAGCTTGTTGTCGAAGTAGTCCCTTGTACGCTGCTCGGAGAGTCGCAAGTCGGTAGTGAGATTGTCGATGTGGTCGGTCATTGCTTGTTGCTCTTGATGCAACGCTCGTTGTGCACCAAAGAGGTGGCTCTTGGTGGCGAATGATGACATGTCGTCGTCTTGCTCGAGGAAGAGTGGGTTGGTAGAAGTACTTGGCATATCCATCATTCCAAGCAAAATGTGAGTGGGAGAAAGAGAAGAACTTATACCAAATGTACCTTGACCGATGTTGAAGATGGATCAAAATCACTCAAATGCGGACAATGAAATAGCACAATTGGTACCAATTCTTGTCGGTTCTCACACCTACACAAGTAAAAGCTTATGGTGGAGCTTGGTTAGGATGGTGGCACAAAATTTGATGCAATTGTAAGTGAGCTTCAATAATGTTGGAAAAGATTCACAAATTTTCAAATGCAACAAGTAGACCAAGCAAGTAGTGGCACACGGAAGCACACACACAAATAGATAAGTGGGATTGTGCAACCAAAAATGAGCCAAAATTTTGAGTCCACGAAAATGCTCTTGTTGCACAATACTAGAGAGACGCTAGCACGATTTCACAATAGGCGGATACAGACTTGTGCACAACCTACTAGGCAAAAATGCAACGACTCTATCCCAAGTATGTTATATGTATGGAATTTCGGTGATATGATCCAAGATGATCGGATATGACAATCTTAATGTAGTATGATGCTATGGTTCTTGCTTATAAGCTCGTTGTTTATCATTCCATCTTTGCTTAAAAGCTTGTTTGTCTCTTTCACTTTTGAGCTCTTTTTTCATGCAAAACTTCACGAACCAAGATAGCAATTATGTATGCGATGACAACTTTGTGACACAAAAGATGATGCCGAGATATGTACCACTATGATATGGTATGTATGCTATGGAGTATGATCACTAATGTGCACAAGTCACGTTGCCGGCAATACTCGATGGCTAGTCTCGATGGATAAGCAACGCAAAAGTAAGGCTATGTGGTTATCAATGCAATGGTATGGGATGACAAAGATGTCGTAAAGGTTACCGTCCTTGACGATGATGAGTCCTTTGCGAAGATGAGCAGTGGTGATGATGATGTCGAACCATACCTATATAGCCGAAACACAATAGGACACGGGAACCACAACCCATAATCTCAAAAGCCAAAACGTGTCAAAATCATCATAGGTGGTATTGGAGAATGATGGTGGTGTATGTGGACAGAAGTGGTGGTATATGTGTTTGGAATATGTGGTGGAAAATGGGGAAGTGGTGGTGGCCGAACTGAAAAGTTTCAGTTTCGTCAGGGTTCTACGGACGTCCGGTCGGTCACAGTCGTCCGGTGCCTGGGCGAATTCGGGCACGGGAAGAACTGCTCGATTTCGGGGTGGAGGAAGGTGGGGATGTCGAATTCGAACAATTTTGTGGATGGAAAAGGGTGGGGAGGGTGGGGAAAGCTAGATCCACACGTGGCAACACAAATCCATGGATCAAATCCAACAAAACTTCAACACACCAACAAATCACAAAAAAAATTTGGGGCTATTTTTGATGGGGATTTTCGGATTTAGGAAGAAAACAACAAAATCAAGCTAGAACACACGGGGTAGGGGCTCCAAAAATGTGATCAACATGGCTCATGATACCAAGATCTTGAGCAAGCTGGCTCTAATCCAAGATGATGTAGGGTAGAACCCTAGAGGCCGATCTTTCACGTTTGGAGCGGATCCCTACGACGAACACGAAGAACATGAGGAGGGGAACGAGGGAAAAACATGAGAGAACACTCAACCAACAAGAATAAAGTCACACATGCGCTAGATCATCGAGGCACAAAGAGGTAGAAGATCCAAATCCAACAAGGGACGATACATAGGGTAACTGGTTCTTCTCCGTGAGGAGGTCTTGAAGATGGTCTTCTCCGGAAGGAGGTCTTGAATCCAAGTGAATCTTCTCCGAAGAGGTGTCGGTCCCTCGCGAAGGAGTAGATCCGGGTGGATGAGCGAGGCTCTATCTCACAAATGAGCTAAGTCAACGCTAACCTTAGCTAGGAGGTGGGAGAGGTCTATTTATAGTCATAGTGCAAATGGGGGTCGAAGTGAAGGGGTACAAGGGCATCCGCCTGAGGCTGCAGTCACACAAGCAGCGGACGTCCGGTCTCTATCGGTCGTCCGGCCGCTCGCGGAGGTCTGGACGTCCGGTAGGATCGGACATCCGCTGTTTTGGCTTGGGTGCAGGTATGACGGACGTCCGATGGCTTTGGTCTTATGTTAATATCCTCTCGGGAGTCTAGTTGTCGGACGTCCGGTGCGGTCGGTCGTTCGCTCACTGGGAGTTGCCGAACGTCTGGGCTGGGCCGATTGTCCGGAGCCTGTAGCTTTTGCTGTCCAGCCTTCCTTGGGCTATTGCGACCTCCAGGGGTCGGACGTCCGGGCTGGGCCGGTCGTCCGGGACCTGTAGCTTCTGTGGCAGCTCTTCTTCTTGTCCTTCCCGCTTGGTGTCCTCGCCGTCTTGGCCATTGAGTGTAGTTGTTCCGTGTCTCTCCTCCAAGCACCTGATCACACATAGAGTCTCCGCATGAGGTATGATGTCTACTACACAACCTTCTTCTTGCAGACGTTGTTGGGCCTCCTATTGCAGAGGTCTGTAGGACAGTAGCAAATTTCCCTCAAGTGGATGACCTAAGGTTTATCAATCCATAGGAGGCGTAGGATGAAGATGGTCTCTCTCAAACAACCCTGCAACCAAATAACAAAGAGTCTCTTGTGTCCCCAACACACCCAATACAATGGCAAATTATATAGGTGCACTAGTTCAGCGAAGAGATGGTGATACAAGTGCAATATGGATGGTAGATATAGGTTTTTGTAATCTGAAAATATAAAAACAGCAAGGTAACTAATGATAAAAGTGAGCGTAAACGGTATTGCAATGGTAGGAAACAAGGCATAGGGTTCATACTTTCACTAGTGCAAGTTCTCTCAACAATAATAACATAGATAGATCATATAACAATCCCTCAACATGCAACAAAGAGTCACTCCAACGCCACTAATAGCAGAGAAAAAATGAAGAGATTATGGTAGGGTACGAAACCACCTCAAAGTTATCCTTTCTGTTCTATCTATTCAAGAGTCCGTAGTAAAATAACGTGAAGTTATTCTTTCCGTTCAATCTATCGTAGAGTTCATACTAGAATAACACCTTAAGACACAAATCAACCAAAACCCTAATGTCACCTAGATACTCCAATGTCACCTCAAGTATCCAAGGGCATGATTATACGATATGCATCACACAATCTCAGTTTCATCTATTCAACCAACACAAAGTACTTCAAAGAGTGCCCCAAAGTTTCTACTAGAGAGTCAAGACGAAAACGTGTGCCAACCCCTATGCATAGGTTCATGGGCAGAACCCGCAAGTTGATCACCAAAACATACATCAAGTGGATCACGTGAATATCCCATTGTCACCACAGATAAGCACGGCAAGACATACATCAAGTGTTCTCAAATCCTTAAAGACTCAATCCAATAAGATAACTTCAAGAGGAAAACTCAATTCATCACAAGAGAGTAGAGGGGGAGAAACATCATAAGATCCAACTATAATAGCAAAGCTCGCGATACATCAAGATCGTGCCATAGAGAGAACACAAGAGAGAGAGAGATCAAACACATAGCTACTGGTACATACCCTCAGCCCCGAGGGTGAACTACTCCCTCCTCGTCATGGAGAGCGCCGGGATGATGAAGATGGCCACCGGTGATGGATTCCCCCTCCGGCAGGGTGCCAAAACAGGCTCCCGAGAGGTTTTTGATGGCTACAGAGGCTTGCAGCGGCAGAACTCCTGATCTATTGTTCGCTTCGATGTTTTTAGGGTATGTGGGAATATATAGGTGAAAGAATTTGGTCGGGGGAGCCTCGAGGGGCCCACGAGACAGGGGGCACGCCCAGTAGGGGGGGCGCCCCCCACCCTCGTGGCCGCCTCGAAGCTTCCTTGACTTCAACTCCAAGTCTCCTGGATCACGTTCGTTCCAAAAATCACGCTCCCCAAGGTTTCATTCCGTTTGGACTTCATTTGATATTCCTTTTCTTCGAAATACTAAAATAGGCAAGAAAACAACAATATGGGCTGGGCCTCCGGTTAATAGGTTAGTCTCAAAAATAATATAAAAGTGTATAATAAAGCCCATAAACATTCAAAACAGATAATAAAATAGCATGAATTCTTCATAAGTTATAGATACGTTGGAGACGTATCAAGGTAGTAGCCATGTCTCGTAAGTAGAGAGTGTGAGTTCGGAGAGGAGCGAGTTCACCTTATCTTCGATAGCCTTTGCTCGAGCTCTAGTTATAGGTCCAAGTGGTGTCGAGGGGGGTGTAGGTACGTCCATGGGGATGATCGAGAGATGCTCCGCATCACAAATCTTCCGCCATGTCGTCGAAGTTGAGAGGAGATCCGGGTCGATGGTGGTTGGTGTGGTCACCAAATTTTCCACGGTTGAGGCCTGGGTTGATTGGTATGGCAAGGAGAATGTGACGCGGTGCTTACTCTAATCTAGGAAGGGGTTGGCCTCACAATTGCAAAGAGCTTGTAGGCAAGCAGTAATTTTTCTCAAGTGGATGGCCAAATAAGAGCTTTGAATTGCCACCAATGATTAGTACCTACACACAAAAATATTGAACTTTCCTCGGCCCCAACAATTTTAGTGAGATTGTCATGCTTACTAGTCCTGCTGGTTACAACGAGTAAAGCAACTTATGTTTGGAATTAGTTATTGCAGCAACAGAAATAAAAGTAAATAAATTGTAAAGAGTATTTGATCGAGGTTGAAAGTAATAGAGATGAATGGACGGGGATCCGTAGTTTCACTAACGGCATCTCTACAATAAAAGATAACATGGTGTTGCGAGCAATTTACTGTTGTGTATGGATTAAATTACAGTTTTTATTAGTATAATATACATGGCATAAATGCATATATGCATGACGTCCAAATATTCATAGACCTTTATGCATACTCCACTTGGCTCGAGGGGGGGATATAGCTCAGTTGGCAGAGCTCTGCAATTGCAATTGGGTCGTTGCGATTATGGGTTGGCTGTCTAATTGTCCAGGCGGTAATGATAGTATCTTGTACCTGAATCGGCGGCTCACTTATCCAACTGCTGTTGGGGAACGTAGTATTTCAAAAAAAAAATCCTACGATCACGCAAGATCTATCTAGGAGAAGCATAGCAACGAGCGGGGAGAGTGTGTCCATGTACCCTCGTAGACCAAAAGTGGAAGCGTTTAGTAACGCGGTTGATGTGTCGAACGTCTTCACGATCCAACCGATCCAAGCACCAAACGTACAACACCTCTGCGTTCAGCACACGTTTAGCTTGATGACGTCCCTCGAGCTCTTGATCCAGTTGAGGCCAAGGGAGAGTTCTGTCAACATGATGACGTGGTGACGGTGATGATGAAGTTACCGGCGCATGACTTAACCTAAGCACTACGACGATATGAGCGAGGAGTGTAACTGTGGAGGGGGGCACCGCACACGGCTAAGAGAAACTTTTGTGTGCCTTTGGGGTGCCCCCCTCCCACGTATATAAGGAGGGGGAAGGAGGAGGCCGGCCCAAGGGGGGGCGCACCAAGGAGGGGAGTCCTACTTGGACTCCCGGTCCAAGTAGGATCACCCCCTTTTCCTATTCCAAGAAGGATAAGGGGGGAGGAGAGGGAGAGGGGAAGGAAAGAGGGGGTCGCGCCCCCTCCCCCTAGTCCAATTTGGACTGACAAGGGGAGGGGCGCACGCCACCTTGTGGCCTTCCCTCTCCTACTCCCTTATGGCCCATCAAGGCCCATAACTTCCCGGGGGGGTTCCGGTAACCTCCCGGTACTCCAAAACTTATCTGATACTTCCCAAAACCATTTCGGTGTCCGAATGTAACCTTCCAATATATGAATCTTTACCTCTTGACCATTTCTATACTCCTCGTCATGTCCGTGATCTCATCTGGAACTCCGAACAAACTTCGGTCATCAAATCACATAACTCATAATACAAATCATCATCGAATGTTAAGCGTGCGGACCCTACGGGTTCGAGAACTATGTAGACATGACCGAGACACATCTCCGGTCAATAACCAATGGTGGAACCTGGATGCTCATATTGGCTCCTACATATTCTACGAAGATCTTTATTGGTCAAACCGCATAACAACATACGTTGTTCCCTTTGTCATCGGTATGTTACTTGCCTGAGATTCGATCGTCGGTATCATCATACCTAGTTCAATCTCGTTACCGACAAGTCTCTTTACTCGTTCCGTAATGCATCATCCCATAACTAACTCACTAGTCACATTGCTTGCAAGGCTTATAGTGATGAGCATTACCGAGAGGGCCCAAAGATGCCTCTTCGATACACGGAGTGACAAATCCTAATCTTGATCTATGCCAACCCAAAAAACACCTTCGGAGACACCTGTAGAGCATCTTTATAATCACCCAGTTACATTGTGACGTTTGATAGCACACAAGATGTTCCTCCGGTATTCGGGAATTGCATAATCTCATAGTCAGAGGAACATGTATAAGTCATGAAGAAAGCAATGGCAATAAAACTAAACGATCATTATGCTAAGCTAACGGATGGGTCTTGTCCATCACATCATTCTCTAATGATGTGATTCCGTTCATCAAATGACAACACATGTCTATGGCTAGGAAACTTAACCATCTTTGATTAACGAGCTAGTCAAGTAGAGGCATACTAGGGACATTCTTGTTTTGTCTATGTATTCACACATGTACTAAGTTTTCGGTGAATACAATTCTAGCATGAAAACATTTATCATGATATAAGGAAATATAAATAACAACTTTATTATTGCCTCTAGGGCATATTTCCTTCAGTCTACCACTTGCACTAGAGTCAATAATCTAGATTACATAGTAATGATTCTAACACCCATGGAGTCTTGGTGCTGATCATGTTTTGCTCGTGGAAGAGGCTTAGTCAACAGGTCTGCAACATTTAGATCCGTATGTATTTTGCAAACCTGTATGTCTCCCTCCTTGACTAGATCGTGGATGGAATTGAAGCGTCTCTTGATGTGCTTGGTTCTCTTGTGAAACCTGGATTCCTTCACCAAGGCAATTGCTCCAGTATTGTCACAAAAGATTTTCATTGGACCCGATGCACTTGGTATTACACCTAGATCGGATATGAACTCCTTCATCTAGACTCCTTCATTTGCTGCTTCCGAAGCAGCTATGTACTCCGCTTCACACGTAGATCCCGCCACAACGTTGTACTTGGAACTGCACCAACTGTCAGCTCCACCATTCAATATAAATATGTATCTGGTTTGTGACTTAAAGTCATCCGGATCAGAGTCAAAGCTTGCATCGATGTAACCATTTACGACGAGCTCTTCGTCTCCTCCATAAATGAGAAACATTTCCTTAGTCCTTTTAAGGTATTTCAGGATGTTCTTGACCGCTGTCCAGTGATCCACTCCTGGATTTCTTTGGTACCTCCCTACTATACTTATAGCAAGGCACACATCAGGTCCGGTACACAGCATTGCATAAATGATAGAACCTATGGCTGAGGCATAGGGAATGACTTTCATTTTCTCTCTATCTTCTGCAGTGGTCGAGCGTTGAGTCTCACTCAACTTCACACCTTGTAACACATGCAAGAACCCTTTCTTTGATTAATCCGTTTTGAACTTCTTCAAAATCTTATCAAGGTATGTGCTTTGTGAAAGTCCAATTAAGCGTCTTGATCTATCTCTATAGATCTTGATGCCCAATATGTAAGTAGCTTCACCGAGATCTTTCGTTGAAAGATTCTTATTCAAGTATCCTTTTATGCTATTCAGAAATTTTGTATCATTTCCAATCAACAATATGTCATCCACATATAATATTAGAAATGCTACAGAGCTCTCACTCACTTTCTTGTAAATACAGGCTTCTCCAAAAGTCTATATAAAACCATATGCTTTGATCACACTATCAAAGCGTATATTCCAACTCTGAGAGGCTTGCACCAGTCCATAAATGGATCGCTGGAGCTTGCACACTTTGTTAGCATCTTTAGGATCGACAAAACCTTCTGGTTGCATCATATACAATTCTTCTTTAAGAAATCCATTAAGGAATGCAGTTGTGACATCCATTTGCCAAATTTCATAATCATAAAATGCAGCAATTGCTAACATGATTCGGACAGACTTAAGCATCACTACGAGTGAGAAGGTCTCATCATAGTCAACTCCTTGAACTTGTCGAAAACCTTTCGCAACAAGTCGAGCTTTGTAGATAGTAACATTACCGTCAACATTAGTCTTTTTCTTGAAGATCCATTTATTCTCTATGGCTTGCCGATCATCGGGCAAGTCAACCAAAGTCCACACTTTGTTCTCATACATGGATCCCATCTCAGATTTCATGGCCTCAAGCCATTTCGCGGAATCTGGGCTCATCATTGCTTCCTCATAGTTTGTAGGTTCGTCATGGTCTAGTAACATGACGTCTGGAACAGGATTACCGTACCACTCTGGTGTGGAACGTACTCTGATTGACCTACGAGGTTCGGTAGTAACTTGATATGAAGTTTCATGATCATCATCATTAACTTCCTCACTTATTGGTGTAGGAATCACTGGAACCAATTTCTGTGATGAACTACTTTCCAATTCAGGAGAAGGTACAATTACCTCATCACACCCACTCACTTCTTTCGAGAGAAACTCCTTCTCTAGAAAGGATCCATTCTTAGCAACGAATATCTTGCCTTCGGACCTGTGATAGAAGGTGTACCCAACTATCACGAGCACATCAAGAGACGCTTCAAGTCCATCTGTGATCTAGTCAAGGAGGGAGACATAGAGATTTGCAAGATACACACGGATCTGAATGTTGCAGACCCGTTGACTAAGCCTCTTCCACGAGCAAAACATGATCAGCACCAAAGCTCCATGGGTGTTAGAATCATTACTATGTAATCTAGATTATTGACTCTAGTGCAAGTGGGAGACTGAAGGAAATATGCCCTAGAGGCTATAATAAAGTTATTATTTATTTCCTTAATTCATGATAATTGTTTATTATTCATGCTAGAATTGCATTAACCGGAAACTTTGTACATGTGTGAATACATAGACAATGCATATAGTCCTTAGTATGCCTCTACTTGACTAGCTCGTTAATCAAATATGGTTATGTTTCCTAACCATAGACATGAGTTGTCATTTGATGAACGGGATCACATCATTAGGAGAATGATGTGATGGACATGACCCATCCGTTAGCTTAGCATTATGATCGTGTCAGTTTCATTGCTACTGCTTTCTTCATGACTTATACAAGTTCCTCAGACTATGAGATTATGCAACTCCCGAATATCGGAGGAACACTTTGTGTGCTACCAAACGTCACAACGTAAATGGGTGATTATAAAGGTTCTCTACAGGTGTCTCCGAAGGTGTTTGTTGGGTTGTCATAGATCGAGATTAGGATTTGTCACTCCGTGTTTCGGGGAGGTATCTCTGGGCCCTCTCGGTAATACTCATCACTATAAGCCTTGCAAGCATTGTAACTAATGAGTTAGTTGTGGGATGAAGTATTACGGAACGAGTAAAGAGACTTGCCGGTAACGAGATTGAACTAGGTATTGAGATACCGATGATTGAATCTCGGGCAAGTAACATACCGATGACAAAGGGAACAATGTATGTCGTTATGCAGTTTGACCGATAAAGATCTTCGTCGAATATGTAGGAACCAATATTAGCATCCAGGTTTCGATGTTAGTTATTGACCGGAGACGTGTCTCGGTCATGTCTACATAGTTCTCGAACTCGTAGGGTCTGCACACTTAACGTTCGATGACGATTGGTATTATGAGTTTATGTGATATGATTTACCAAAGATTGTTTGGAGTCCCGGATGTGATCACGGACATGATGAGGAGTCTCGAAATGGTTGAGACATAAAGATTGATATATTGGACGACTATATTCGAACATCGGAAGTGTTCCGGATAAGTTTCGAATAAAACCGGAGTATCAGGGGTTACCGCCCCCCCCCCCCCGGGAAGCTATTGGGCCTCATGGGCCTTAGTGGAGAAGAGAGAGGGCGACCAAGAGGTGGCGTGCGCCCCCCTTGCCCTAGTCCGAATTGGACAAGGGGTGGGGGCGGCGCCCCCTCTCCTTCCTTCTCTCCACCTCCTCCTCCCCCCTTCTCCTTGTTGGAATAGGAAAGGGGGGGGGCAAACCTACTTGGAGTAGGATTGCCCCCTCTTGGCGCGCCTCCTCCCCTGGCCGGCATCCTCCTCCCTCCCTCCTTTATATTCGGGGCAGGGGGTACCCTAGAACACACAAGTTGATTGTTTAGCCGTGTGCGGTGCCCCCCTCCACAGATTTGCACCTCGGTCATATTGTTATAATGCTTAGGCGAAGCCTTGCGCCAGTAACTTGATCATCACCGTCACCACGCCGTCGTGCTAACGAAACTCTCCCTCGACCTCAGCTGGATCTAGAGTATGTGGGACGTCACCGAGCTGATCGTGTGCAGATCGCGGAGGTGCCGTACCTTCAGTGCTAGGATCGGTCGGATTGTGAAGACGTACGACTACATCAACCGTGTTGTCATAACGCTCCCGCTTTTGGTCTACGAGGGTACGTAGACAACACTCTCCCCTCTCGTTGCTATGAATCACCTAGAGATAGATCTTGCGTGATCATAGGATTTTTTTTGAAATTACTGCATTCCCCAACAGTTGCTACCATCATCTTTCAACTTAGCTTTCTCTAGGAATGCATTAAAATTCAAGGGAACGGTAGCACGGGCCATTGATCTACAACAACATAGACATGCAAAAACTATCAGGTACTAACTTCAGGATAAATTAAAGTTCAATTAATCATATTACTTATGAACTCCCACTTAGATAGACATCCCTCTAGTCATCTAAATGATCACGTGATCCAAATCAACTAAACCATGTCCGATCATCACGTGAGATGGAGTAGTTTTCAATGGTGAACATCACTATGTTGATCATATCTACTATATGATTCACGTTCGATCTTTTGATCTCAGTGTTCCGAGACCATATCTGCATATGCTAGGCTCGTCAAGTTTAACCCGAGTATTCTGTGTGTGCAAAACTGGCTTGCACCCGTTGTATGCGAACGTAAAGCTTATCACACCTGATCATCATGTGGTGTCTCGGCACGACGAACTGTAGCAATGGTGTATGCTCAGGGAGAACACTTATACCTTGAAATTTAGTGAGGGATCATCTTATAATGCTACCGTCTTACTAAGAAAAATAAGATGCATAAAGGATAAACATCACATGCAATCAAAATAAGTGATATGATATGGCCATCATCATCTTATGCCTTTGATCTCCATCTCCAAAGCACCGTCGTGATCACCATCGTCACCGGCTTGACACCTTGATCTCCATCGTAGTATCGTTGTCGTCTCGCCAACTATTGCTTCTACAACTATCGCTACCGCTTAGTGATAAAGTAAAGCAATTACATGGCGATTGCATTTCATACAATAAAGCGACAACCATAAGGCTCCTGCCAGTTGCCGATAACTTTTACAAAACATGATCATCTCATACAACAATTTATATCTCATCACGTCTTGACCATATCACATCACAAGATGCCCTACAAAAACAAGTTAGACGTCCTCTACTTTGTTGTTGCAAGATTGACGTGGCTGCTACGGGTTTCTAGCAAGAACCGTTCTTACCTACGCATCAAAACCACAACGATTTTTTGCCAGGTGTGCTATTTTAACCTTCAACAAGGACCGTGCAAAGTCAAACTCGATTCAACTAAAGTTGGAGAAACAGACACCCGCTAGCCACCTGTGTGCGAAGCACGTTGGTAGAACTAGTCTCATGAATGCGGTCATGTAATGTCGGTCCGGGCCGCTTCATCCAACAATACCGCCAAATCAAAGTAAGACGTTGCTGGTAAGCAGCATGACTATTATCTCCCACAACACTTTGTGTTCTACTCATGCATATAACATCTACGCATAGACCTGACTCTGATACCACTGTTGGGGAACGTAGTATTTCAAAAAAAATCCTACGATCATGCAAGATCTATCTAGGAGAAGCATAACAACGAGCGGAGAGAGTGTGTCCACGTACCCTCGTAGACCGAAAGCGGAAGCGTTTAGTAACGTGGTTGATGTAGTCAAACGTCTTTGCGATCCAACCGATTCAAGCACGGAACGCATGGCACCTCCGTGTTCACCACACGTTCAGCTCGATAATGTCCCTCGAGCTCTTGATCCAGTTGAGGCCGAGGGAGAGTTCTGTCAGCATGATGGCATGGTGACGGTGATGATGAAGTTACCGGCGCAGGGCTTCATCTAAGCACTCACTACAAAAAAAAGACACATCCGTGACATTTTGGGCCGAACGGAAAAAATTTCTGTCATACTTATGACACTTCTATGATGATAATTGTGACAAAACCGGGTATCATCATAGATGTGGTGGGCTCCTACTTCTATGACAAAAAATCATGACAGAAAATGGGCTTTTCGTCCTAGGCGGGCTGGAGACGTGGTTGCATGACATTCTTTGGGCCGTCCATGACGGAAAAAATCATGGTAGAAGCAAGGGCGAGGAAAATTTTGGGGAGTTACCGGTTACGGTGGGTGGTCGGGGGCCGAGCGATGCGTGTTTCTCTCATACACGTACGCGCATGTGTGTGAGGCGTTGGGCTCTAACTGAACCCCAGCGAGGCGTCGCCTAACTAAACCCGAGCGATTGCACTGCAGGCTATGCGTTACTGAACCCGAGCGATCGATCGATGCCTATTAACTGAACCCGATCGAGCGATTCCTTCGCTATTGCTGCTAACTGAAGCCGATCGATGCTGCCTCTAGATGAACATTGAGCGTTGCAGGGGGGGTTGGATGAACAGTGAGCGGTGGGGTCGATGAACAGGACCCTGTGGTGTTGCCTCTGGATGAACAGGACCCCGATCGATTGATCCGATTGGGGCTAGATGAACAGGACCCCGTGGAGGGCTAGATGAACAGGACGACCCCGTTGAGGGCTGGATGAATAGTTGACGGTGGAGGGGTGGATGAATAGTAGCCCGTGGAGGGGTGGTTGAACAGGAGCCCATGGAGAGGGGTGGTTGAACAGTAGCCGGTGGAGTAGCGCGCGGTGGAGGCTGGATGAACAGAAGCCCATGGATGAACAGTCGCAGGTGGAGGCTGAAGGAGGTTGACGATGGATGAACAGTAGCCCGTGGAGGCTGGAGGAGGTCGACGGTGGAGATGAACAGTATCTCGTGGAGTTCCGTTTTGCGGTATTCCACACCCCTCCCGATGAACAGGACCCCCATTTCGACCGTAGCGCTCCAACACAAGTCTGTTTCCTCCGTTTTGCGGTATGCCACACCCCTCCCGATCAACAGCACCCCGTTTCGACCGTAGAAGGTCCATCGCAAGTCCGTTTCCTCCGTTTTGCGGTACGCCAGACCCCTCCCGATGAACATGATCCTGTTTCAAACGTGGCCGGTCGAGCACAAGGCCGTTTCCTCCGTTCTGCGGTACGCCAGGCCTCGTTCCCATCGCCTTTTCCGTCCAAGCCCTCCCGATGAACACGACGACGCATTCTGTTCCAACCCAGCCGGTTGGCTCCCCATGAACACGACGACGACGTTATTTCTCCGTTCTGACCCAGCCATGTACACGAGCCCTGGCCGTACGTATGCGCGAGTAGGCGTTCGAGACCCCGCCCGTATATACGTATGTGGCCGTATTTTCTTTCTTGCACACTGGCCGTTGTACGTACGTGTACATGCTACGTGCGCGCCTCTACTACGACACGTGTGCGCCTCTACATCCACCAGTATGTACGTACACGTCGCGACCAGAATGACAACGCTACATACGCTTCAACCAGGTGGGTCCCGACTATCAGGCACTTCCTTGCATGCGAAGATGTAGATGGCGGGTCCCAGCAGTCAGGGGGCGAACGTTTTTTTTGCCCGGACGCACTTTCCTTGCGTGCGAAGATGTAGCTGGTGGGTCCCAGCAGTCGGGGGGAAACGTTTTTTCGCGAAATACAGTGGACCGTCCGATGGGTCCCAGCGCAGGGTGTGCGTTCGGTTTTTTCAGTTTTATTCGGTTCGGTTTATATGGTTTTTATACTTCAGTTTATACGGTTTTATACATAGATACGGTTCGGTTTCGGTAATAACCGTTTACTTTCGGTTTGGTTTCGGTAATAACCAAATTAACCAAAGTTGACGCGAACTTTTGAGCAACACAATGTGTTTGCACATGAAGAAACAAATTTAGCATACAACGGCATGACACAGACATGAAATTTATTCAATATATGACACACACATGACAATACATGGCCTCGATGTCCTATACCGAGAGCCTCAAAGTCAAAGGCCAAAGCCTACTCCACGGTGAAGCTGCTCTTTTATTTTCTTTTTTTATTTATTATAACCAACATAAACTAGCACACATTTGCCCATGTGTAGTGTACTGTGTAGGCCTTGAAAGTTTGATCTTTCTCTCACAGACTCACACGTACACAATTTCTAGCATCACAGCCCAATACTTGTTGATCCATCAGCCCATGTAAGTAGAAGTACAACACGGCAACGGCGAGAGGTGCTGGCGCGCAGGCAATTCATGCACTAGTTTAGTACCACCTCAGGTAGCTACAAGAAATAAAGGAAGGTGAGTAGTATAAGGCTAGCAGGTGTACGTTCGTTGTGCTCAATCCCACAAGTGTGCAGCGCACTGTGTAGGAGTTTCTTCTTTGTACTCTCTAGTACGAGAGAAGTTATATTTTTTTGGTTTTTTTGGTTTAACCATATGGTTTTCGGTTATTAACCGAAAAAACCAAATTGAATATGGTTTGCTATTTTGTAAACTGAAACCATAACCAGAACTTGAAAAAACCAAAATTTTGGTTTGGTTTGGTTTTTTTGGTTCGGTTTATGATTTTCGGTTCGGTTTTGCACAGGGTGAGTCCCAGCTCTCAGGTGGAGGAATAGTAAGGAGGCACTTCCTTGCTGCGGCTGTGGACCCAGCTGTCAGCCTCTCCACGTACAGTCCATGTTCGATGGAAGTCGTTCCTTGACCACGTTGACCACGCCGCGCCGAGAGCACCATGGAGGTGGACGACGGTGAGGCTTAGGAAGGGGATGACGCGGAGCCGGCGAAGACGCGGCAGTGGATACCCACGCGGAGAGGAGTACGAGGGTTCACTGGTTCGGCTGCGGTGTGAGGCTGCCGTCGCCGCAGAATAACAGGGGGTGTGGGTGAGTGGAGGGATGACCTGGCCAGCGGTGGGAGTAGTAGGGGGCGGTTTGGCCTCCATGGCAGCATAGCCAGCCACGGGAGGCAGGAGCAGGCGGCACTACCGGTGCTGCTTTGGGCGGCTGGAGCAAGAATACCAAAGGTTGAAGATGCACGACGGCCGTTGGATGGACATCGTACGGTCACTGCAACTAGAATCGTTTATATTGACTAAGTTTACAAAGCCCTTGGTACGCGTCAACTTAGTAGGCCCACAGGTCAGCTTCCGAAACGGTGCGCCGCAGATGTCAGGGGAAGGAATCATTTTTTGGGCCGATGAAGCTAGAATATCCGAGATTGAAGAAGAAGCACGGCATCCGTTGGATGGACATCCAACGGCCACTGCTGCTAGAATCGTGTGTTGACTATAAGTTGACAAAGCCTTGCATATGCGTCAACTCTCTTTTTTTAGGGGACGCGTCAACTTAGTAAGGCCATAAGTGTGTGGCAGAGAACTTATAGCCCATTTGAGATTTGTAAGAATGTGCAGCCCATTTTTTAATTCTAATGGAATTTACTATAGCCCATTATAGTTTGTTAAAGTACAACCCATTTTAACCGACCGTTCAAAACAGAATTCAATAAAATTTCCCACATTTTGATGGGATCCGAAATATTTTTATCCCGAAATTTCTGGTTAGATTAAATATAATTTCGATATAAGTTTATATTACGTAAATATCCAATGAAACATTGCGCTCGCAACAATTAATGAAATAAAATTTTCAATATCAAAAATAATATTTTATAAAGTAATTACGCATTTGGTGCATTTTTTTATAGTTACTGCCCAGTTTTTATAATTTCATCTCATTTATTATTTCTTAAAGCCCATTTTCTTGTTAGGCCTAATGCATCCCTCCTAAGAAAGATTTGCAGCCCAGCGGGACGGAGAATAACAACTTGACCTTGGCTGGGTATTCCTAAAAAAAAGCATAGCTGGGCTAGCCATTTTCAGCTTGAAAAAAATTAATATCTGAGTTGGATATATGGCCTGGGCTAGACGGGCCACAACCCGCCCAGTTAATAGCTGCAACGATGTTTTCGTCGTTGTTCAGAGGAGAAAAATTAATATCTGGGCTAAACATCAAAAAACTCTACAGTGCTCACACCTCAAAAACACAAATAGTGCTCGAGCTGCTTGGTCCGAGCTGTCGGCTGCTTCTTGTGCAATTCTCTTGTTTATTGACTACATAGGTTGACAATGGTGTGGGACCGTGATATCAGGAAACCAGGAGGAAGCAAAAAAATTATAGTTTTATATAATAAGGAGGCACTTGCGTACGTGAGGCTATGGCCCTAGTGGGTCCCCATTGTCATCCTCTCCAAGTAAAGTCATCTCCTCGCCCGCGCGCGCTTTCCACCTGAAACAGTCAGCGTCGCCCGCCCCGCTTCCCGGTGCAGGCGATTGCTCCGCCTTCAAACGACACAAGTGTCATCTGTCCGTCCATGTGCCGCCCACATTAATGAGACGCAGTTGCCGAGGTGGCTACTTCGGCGCTACACGTCCATTCCTCCGCCGCCCACCATTCCTATATAAACTGCTGTGCCGGCCATAGCCGCAGTCATCCGCATCCGTTCCCTTTCTCCTGTCCACACCACTACTGCCCACCATGGTTTCCTCGCGCTCCAGCGCTCTTTGGGACGGGCGGACGACGAACCACAAGGAGATGGCAGCCATTGCTTCCGACTGGCTAGCCGGTAGGCAGCCGGAGGACAACGACGTCCTAATGGAGAACATGGTAGTCGACGATCCGACGCCAACCCCCTCCTCCGCGCCATCCTCACTGGTGCATTGCACCATGACCATT
Organism: Triticum aestivum; assembly: GCF_018294505.1. Taxonomy (NCBI): domain Eukaryota; kingdom Viridiplantae; phylum Streptophyta; class Magnoliopsida; order Poales; family Poaceae; genus Triticum; species Triticum aestivum. Next base: position 129,634,830 of record NC_057813.1, on the reverse strand, counting down.
GGCGAGGCATGTGCCCAATATATGAACACAGTGAGGCAAATGTGTGAGGAGCAGTTCCGGGAGCCGCAGGCTGACGCCGCCTACAACCACCATCTCCTCCAGGAGCACCTGCAGGCAAAGGAGCAGATCACCGCGGAGCGGGCGGAGCAGGAGGTGATGCTCGGATCGTACCGCTCCGCCCGCGAGGGCCGCCTCGAGCACTGGCGGTATCGCATGCGAGTGGCGGAGGCTGCGGCCACCTACAAAGAGGGCGATGAAGTGGGCGAGGCGATGTTTGGCGAGACCGAGGACGAGGCAGAGGACAATGCCGGCTCCGCCGAGTCCCCGCTCCGCTGGCGTCGACGAGGCCCCGCGGTGCCAACAATGAGGCAGAGGACACCTCCGGCTCCGCCGAGGCCCCGCCCCGCCAACAACGAGTCAGAGGACATCGCCGGCTTAGCCGAGGCCCCACCCTGCCGGCAACAAGGGGGAGGATTTCCACCGCTCGGCCGAGGCGCCGCCCGCCGGCAACGAGACATAGGACATCGCCGGCTCCGCTGAGGCTCCGCCCCGCTGCCAACGAGGCCGCAGCACACAGAAAACGAGGAAGAGTAGAACACGGTAGGTCGACGCCGCTCGAGTCCAAGTAAGACAACCGCTGCTACCCTCCGGTTGAAGCCAAGCTAGGCGGGTTGACCATTGACGGCTGGTTAGCTTCTTGGCAGCAACGTGGAGTCGGAGAGCTGTGTTGGAGAAGAACGCTGCTTCTACTTAACTGCTGGTGCAGTTGGCTGGCTGACACGTGGGCCCAACAGGCCACATGTCAGTTATGCAACTGCACCTGCAGTTAAGTCACTGAAGTTTCTGTTCGGCTCAGCGGGACACATGTGGGTAGCTTCGGTTAATTAATTATACCTCCAGCGCACCCCTTTTTAGTTGAAGAATGTATGAAATGTAATGAAATCCGGCATGTTTATATGAAATTCGACCGTGTATGAATGAATTTATTTTGATTAGATCGAATTCCTATATCACTGGCATTGGATGAACATGCAAAACAATACGTACTAGCATTATTCCCTGGGTGATCACCTCGTTTGCAGCAGTTTCACATGTACTCCCTCCGGTCCATTCTACTCTGCATACAAGTTTTGTCTGCAGTCAAAGTATCTCTACTTTGACCAATCTTATGGAAAAAAGTATGCACTTTCACAATGTGCGAAATAAAAAGGAACAGAAGGAGTACAAAGAGTTTGAGCAGCTTTTTAGCATTTCTGTACATTGCAATCAAACACACAAGGCTGGCAATTCATATAGAACATTCAAAACAATCGATGATTATGCATCTCAGCGACTCACATGTCAGAGGCAATATTTACTTCATAACTAAAGAATAAAGAAAAAAAAATGATTGACGCTGCTGACAGCAAAGGGCGTCCCATTCGAAAATATCAAAGCATGTCTTCTTGCTAAAATCAATGAGCAAAATTTGACAAGGTTGTCCCGTTCCAAAATATCAAATGTCTACGATTGTGAAATGGGCAGGGTTTGCCATCAGTTCGGACATTGACATGGCACCTCATGCTAAATAAACCAGTTGTTCTTTTTGTGCCATTCCACCAAAATCAACCAAATTCACGCGTAGCTTGTATGATTTCACCCTTATATGTTGCAACGCCTTGAACTTGTCGGCACCTCCTTTCTTGTGGTGGAAATGAATGATTCGATGTATTCATGAACATTTTGTGCAGTTCCCGTTGATAGCAAGCTGATGACCCCTGTTTGCACAAATACAAAAAAGTGATTAGCATAAAGCAAACTGTACTATGAATTGACAGTTTAAACAGGCACTTATATGGTCCATGTAGAGCACACTTTTAGAAAAATGGAACTCACCAGAAAGAATCCTAGAACAACATTGTACTCGCGCTTCACAACAAAAAAATGAAAATTTGTCAGTCCTTCTGAGCTAAAGTTAGTTTGGTCTTGTGGGGAGTAATGTAACCATCCTTCAAGTGCTCCTTTTGATGAGAAGATAGACATGGCTTCTTCATCCTGGCATAATCGGAACTAGTCACTTCACGTACTCCATATTCTTCTTGAGAGGAAGATGATGCTGTTGTGCAAAGACAAGAGGAAAAATAAATGCTAGCATCCCTGTTTGCTCGAAAAAAGGAAAGGAAATATTTAAAACAACACAGATGAAGCACTTCTCAAGGACAATACCACTTTTTCATGACAGTATCTAAACAGTAGCACAACACCAATAGAGATGACAAAGGTCAATCATATGGATGAAATCAGTGGGCGAGTACCAACCTTTGTTAGGAGGCTTATTGTGTAGAGCATACAGATGAAGCACTTCTCCAGAACCATCTGTTGCTATCTATTGTGGTGGCCATGCTTACTATATACTCCTCGATTAGTTTAATGTTTCCAACATCTTCTTGTGCAGTTCCACTAAAATATTATGGTATCTTCAAAGAAGATCCCTGTTTGCACAAGTAGAGTTAATACGTATTACATTAAGAGTGGCATCAAATCAGTGGCAAAACAATTGCTCGTTCCAGCCATAGCAATAAATTAAGATGCAAAACTATATCATTACTTGTGTCATCACAGTTCCATTGCTTCACTACAACACCGGGAGTTGATTTTTGTTTTTCTTCTGCTTGTTCTTCCCCTTCATCACTTGGTTCAATAACAGACAAGCTTCGCCTTCAATGTAAGATTTGGCATGTCAATTAGGGAGCACAAGCATAGCACTAAACAATGACATTAATTTTCGATGAAAGTGGAAAAATACAGGCCAACAGTTGTGAAATATCCTTATCTTACCTCAATGGGATATTACGGTGCACATGCAGATTGGAAGTCTTGTCTCCATTTGTGCAGTTCACTAAAATCAAGCAACATTACCGTACAAGTAGAACACCATATGAAAGCACACTGCGGAATCATGTGAAAGAAGGCTAGTACCTCTCATGATGCGGAATTCAAAGAACTTACAAGAAGAAGATCTGAACCAAATTTGCCAACACGGATAGGAAGTAAGATCTCCTCTTGTGTAGTTCCACCAAGATCAAGCAATCAAGCAACATTGTCGGTGTGACATTTTGATTGAACTGCACAAAACACTCTTAAAACAAAAGTGTTTTTGTGTGCAGTGCAACAAAAGGTCACAATGGCAATGAGGTGAAGTAGATAACCCTGTTTACACAGAGGTGCAAAGAAACAACTAGTGGTCAATAATGGTAGATGACACAAAAGCCAACAAAAAGAAGCATCTACCTTATCTAATTGGGAAATAAAGCAAGACAGTAGCATTTCTCAAACGGTGGCATTGATTAATATTATCATAGAGATTATATTAACAATAAAATTCGTTAAACATGTAATTTGCTTTTAACTGTGGCATTGCATCAATTTTCCAGCGGCATTATTAGAGGGTGTTTGTTTACAGGGACATTTTGGTGTAGGGACTAAAAAAACTCCGTGTCAATCCCATCTAAACCAAACAGGAGGGACTTTTAGGGACTAAAAGTGGGCATTTGGGACTAAAGAACGAAGACCCCGAGGGAGTCTTTTTGGGACTTTTTCCAACAGTTGCCCCTGCCACGCATCACACCTTGTCTCTATTAGTTCATTACTAGGGGTAACATGGTCTTTTAGCATGTCATTTAATAACCTCTAGTCCATGTTTAGTCCCTGGAACCAAGCAGGTAGGGACTAGGGAGTTTTTAATCAAACAGGGCCTTAGATTAACAATAGCTAAAGAGTTGCACGGGACAGTGGACGCACCAGCACCATGTGCATCTACCGATGTACTGTGGTCATGCAGAATCTGTTGCAACAAAGAACAAACAACCAAGGAGCATATTTGTGTTGGTCTCAGTTTTGTTATCTTTAGACACATTTCCCTATGTGAGCGCAGCAAATCTAGTCCTGCTCAAACTCTACAGCCTTGTCCCCCAAAACAAAAGATCAGTTCATTATAGATGTGTGTATTGTGTTTGTCATTGTTTTCCCTTTTCGACCAATGTAGGTGCTGGATAGCCAGTCTGTACTAGTACTTTCGCCCCTTCCTTTCCTCTTTGAACCACGTCCTAGATTTATGCGATACAACTTTCCCCACTACTTTCCCCCATTCCTTTCCTCTTTGAACCACGTCCTAGATTCATGCAATACAACTTTCCCCACTACTTTCCCCCTTCCTTTCCTCTTTAAACCACGTCCTAGATTCATGTTATACAACTTTTCCCACTAGTTTCCCCCACTCCTTTCCTATTTGAACCATGTCCTAGATTCATGGTATACATGCAGCTAGAGCAATGCATGTGGAATAAGTAAATTATACCTTAAGGTTCTTGGGGCGTGGTTCAGTGGGCGACGGGACGGTGGCGAAGAAGAAGGGGTCGGAGGCCCTCCCGCGCCGCCGCTGGGTGAAAGTGAACAGCTGGGCCAGTAGTGGATTATCTCCCTCGCCGACGGCGACAACGTTAAGCCTCCTTCCCTTCCCGGTGGACGGATCCTGCCGGCTCTTTGACCAGCAGTGAGGGGAGAGAGAGAGGCCAACGAAGTCTTGTTTAGATCTGGAGAGGGTGAGAGAGTGTGAAGAGAGCAACTACAAGCGTTGAGGCTCCAGCGTGTATATATATACTGGAGAGAGAGTGTGAAGCATGCAAACCCTAGAAAACAAGCGTCGAGGCTGCAACTTATACGTGATGAGGTGATTATACGGTCACTACGAGATCGTATAGCTTTGTATCCATCCATTTTGACCAGTCAAAGAATCCTCCTGGCACGAATTATGCTCAAGTGTAGTTATCGAACCCGAGACCTCAAGTTTGATGAGCGAACAGGCTAACCAGCTACACAACCCTCCCATTATGTTCAACCAGACGAAAATAACCTTTTATACATACCTGCATTCGTGTGACAAGCATGCCATGTTTTTTGTGTGGGAGTCATTGGGATTTAAGTCATAATCGTGTCATGTGGCTTTGGTGGTAAAACTATCCACAGTGGTACAAAAATAATGCAGCCTTAGTCACCTTACCTCTCTCCATGTAGTACGTTGAGTCCCACTAGCCAGAGGGTGAAACAAACAAATTAATAAGAAAAATTAAAAGCGCCAGCGGTGTATCTTACCTCACACATCTCGCTACTGCTCGGGGACACTGTCCAATTGATCCCTTTGTCCGCTCACATACTATTTTAAGTGAATCCTTATTATAACATGCACACAATTTTGGGCACTTGTATTCGACCTAAGTTAGTGTGCCACCATATCTCGTACTTACTACTCCCTCCGTCTAGGTGTAATAAGTCACGTTAGAAGGTGCAGCAGGACCAAGGTGCAAGCAGATTGGAGGAGAACGAGAAACTTGACCGGTCATTCCTCCAATCAAAGCCCTGATTTCTGTCTCTAAACGCAACAATTAATCCAAACAACTAAGAGATGACATTTTAGATACCATGCAGGGCCACGTATTAACTCGCATGCAAGCCGACTTTGATTTCTTGACTGATCAACGCGTAGTTGCGCTCCATGCATTGGGTTTCCGGGGGAGATAACAAGTCAGAGTAAGGAGCGTTTTGTTACATTGCTTAGGCTGGTTAGAGTGGTGAGTAACTTGGACTAGTAACATGCATATGTTACTAGTCTATGTCACTAGTACGCGAAGTTTGCCGTCGGAAGCGAGCCGATCTGGCTCTCCTGGGCTAGCAAGGTTTTTCTAGCCCACCCAAGCTAGCTGGCCCACAAAAGCTAACATATTTTAACAGTCAAACGCCTAACCTTGCCCGACTATGCTATAAGTTGTTCTTGCTAAGGATACAAATGCTCCCTAAGTAACAACGCTCGCTAGCAACGAGGCCAGGAGGGGATTGAGATGCGAAGTTAATGGACGACGCCTAAACATTTTGGGAATATTTGATTTCCATAAGATGACTTAACACCTAGACGGAGGGAGTACTACTCCTCAGTCCAGGTTTGATGGAATATTCGTCACCTCTTCTCTTCTTGTACGTACTGCGTTTGTATCTCACTTCCTATGGCTTCTCACTTGCACGATTTTCCTATTCTATTAACCTGTGTGCGCGCGCGCGTGTGTGTGTGTATGTGTGTGTGTGTGTGTGTGTGTGTGTGTGTTTAACAACATGTGTGTGTTGGAGAGAGTGACAAATCGACCTACTCCTACAGAGAGATGGTGTGTAGTGTACGATTTTAGTCGCGAGAGTTGGTGCATCCTCTCGTTTCCTGGCGTCCGGTAGGGACAGGCAGATAGCTGCCACGCCCACTCTTGACCAGCCTGGCCCACCCAAAGCCCCTCCATCGCCCGCGCGCGCTTCCCACCCAAAACGGTTAGCGCCTCTCCAAATAATTGGTGCTGCATTCATGCCCGGGTAGAGCGGACGCGACCTCTCACTGGCGCAAGAGTGATGGTTGCTTCGTCCGTCCAACTTACTGCTGGGTCTATGTGCTTTGACGGCTCATTGGTCTTTATTACTGAGGTGGTAGGACTGCTGGATGTCCCATGCTTTCGGCGAAAGGAGGTACTACTAGACTACAATTTTCTCCATTCTTACAGCGGAGGAGTGCAAGAGCAGTGAAAACACGCAGGCTCAGTGATTACATGGCCCACCTCACACTATCACCATATTTTCTGGACACCGTGCGACACCTAACTCTTTACATAGTATTCCCTCCATTCCTAAATACTAGATGAGTCCCCGCGCGTTGCCACGGAACAACCGTATATCTCTTTGCGTAAAATTATCGATTTCATAGAACTAAAAAAACTCTTTAACCGCATGAAAAATGTGGTAGCCAAACTAAAAAAACTCCCATCATCATTTAGATCACCCCATGTAAGGAAAAAAGATCAACCAACTCCTACTGCATAATGGGATTATATTTTTCTTTTTGACATGTTAATGGGACTTAAAAGCTCACTTACATGCATGCTACCGGTGCATGCTTGCATGCAGACATGTTGATGTGATTTAAAACCCACTCACATGCATGCCACGGTATTTCTGCATGCTTGCATGTGGCTTAGTGCGGAGCCTCTCAACGTCTAGATCAAACGGCTATTATGGACTGAATTAGTTCATCTAACGGCTACATTAATTTTGATGTTGTGGCTCAAGGAGAGGATAGAGAATTCCTAGTAGATAAGTCTTTGTAGAGATTCCACTAGGTGAACTACATACAGAACAAAATGAATGAATCTACACTTAAAATGCATCTATATACATCCTCATGTGGTTCATGGTGAAATCTCTACAAAGACTTATATTTAGGAACGGAGGAAGTACTAGTATAGTACGTACTGTAATTAATCAGCGAGATAAATTTATACAATGCTATGAAGCTTCCAGCTTCTGTTACATGTATCTTGCGTCCAAGGTTACCCGTTGCAACATTTCATCAAATACAAAGGAGACTAACATGCATGCTATTGCATCTCAATGATTGACAGATCATAGCAAATATGTACTCCCTTCGTTCCAAAATAAGTGTCTCAACTTTATGCAAACTTTAGTACAAAGTTGTACTACTACTAAAGTTGACACTTATTTTGGAACAGAGGCAGCTAAAGAAAAAAACGATCCATGCAGTCCCTAGCCCTTGAACCGTGAACCCTAACCAGGCTTCAATTTGCTGGCAACGCTTGAGCTTCCTAATAAATGAAGTTTGCAACCTTTTGACCATCGGATCATTTTGTGCGGTTTCACCAAAATCAAGATGAGTATCCATGTGGCAAAGAAATTGAAGAAGTGTGATTAGAATAAGATTACTGGGATTAGTTGATGAGACATCAACTCATCACAAATACAGTACGTAGAAGCCAATAGAGGTATGTGCGGGGCAAAGAAGTAGAGAAATATCCACATGGAGTGATGTGGGCAGCTGGAGCAGTGGTGCAAGCCGGCTGTAAAGGGAGTTGTACCTGAGGGATGTCGGGACGTAGCTCAACCTTGAGGAGGGCGGCGGGAGACGACAATTTCCCATGTCGCGGCAGTGCCAAGGGACGAAGGCAACCTCACCGGCTTTGTGAGAGAGAACGGCGGGGACCCCTGATCGGGACGTGCCAACAGTGGGTTTTCACCGTCGCCGACGGCGACCGCATCTACACTAGGCATCCACCCCTTCCCCCGGCGGACGTGATCCGCTGGGATGTTAGAGATGTTGCCACAGTCGTTTTGTGCGAGAGAGTGTGAAGAGAGCAACCCCAGCAAGCAACCGTGTAGGATGGCCCATCCTGACTATGTATATAGTGGAGCGGTTTCCTTTTCTCTCCATATGAACCTATCATATTGCATGCGTGCCACTGAAGAAAAAAAAACTTTATTTATAAATGACGCGGCACCTACTACTCGTTCTCCTATAACCTTGCGCTTGGCATCTCCAAAATATTAACCTTGTGATTGGCTCTTCGCCTCTTTGGGAAGTCGAGCAATAATGGTAGTGCAGTATATATCGTTCTGGCTATATGAGACCAAATGAATTGCTGCACGTCCACCACGTGGGCGAGGGTTGAGGGGCGAGGGAGAGTGCTACATATGAAGCAAAATGAGTGAATATACACTCTAAAATACGTCTATATACATCAGTGTTTGGAGTATGTACTAGTAGTTCATATTGAAATCTATTAAACGACATATATATTCCAAACAAGATGATATAATATCTATAACCAAGGTAGTATGGACGAGGAGTAAACGGAGGGAGTAGTAAATTTTTCTCCTCGTCCTGCAAGCCACCGCGTGCGTGGGCAAGGGAGCGGGCGTAAGGCGTACAATACTAAGCAAGCTTCACCTCATCCTGCGAGCCACCACGCCCGTGGGTGGGGGAGATGGCGTACTAAGCAAGCTTCTCCACGTTCTGCGAGTTGACGGGACACATCAAAAGTACTCCAGTGTATAGAGCCTTGCCTCTAAGGTAGGCCCCACATGGGTTGCCTCTTTTTTTAACATAACGCATCAAGTCGCAATTTGTTTGTTCACCCGTAGTAGACGATCCTCCCTCCACCAAGTGGACATCCAGTACACGTGCCAAATTACCACGTGGGCTGCCTTTTCATACAGAAATGAGCTCCACCCTGTACCCGCACGGGTGTGGTTGGGAAAGAGACGGGAGTACGTGTGCCGTGCATGCACCTCTTCTCTTCGTGCATGTCCCCCACCTACGTGGGTGTGTGCGAGAGATACAAACCGCGTTCGTGAGTGTTTTTTGTTTTGGAGTGGGGGTGTGGGGACTGGGGACTGGGGGGTTGATTTCGTGAATGTATTTGTGGGAATATGTGTCGATGACATCTCAAATAAAATTTTGCATGCAATGTGTGTGAAATGGAGGCCTATCCACATCATATATAGAGGGCCGAGCGATCCACGAGAAGAAAGGGAGGGGTCATAGATATCGATAGATTCAAAGAGAGGATCAAGTGGGTGGGTGCAATATCGATGAAGAGAGCCATCGAAATTGTGTGTGCAAGTCAAAGATATAGGGCGACTGACCTACCGGAACGTCAGAGGGAACATGTCAAGTTTGTGTGTGGCAGGGAGACATGACTAGAGCGCTCGATGTATCGGTGTGTGGGGGGGAGGGGGTGGGGGAGGGGTAGGCAGATGCCTAGCTATAGAGGTAGAATGGCTCGTATATGTGTTGAGAAGGAGAGGCCCAGCTATGTCTTGAGGGAGATCGGTCGACATCCATACATAATTGAAGGACGGGAAATATGATGGGACAGAGAGAGAGAGAGGAGAGAGAGAGAGAGGGAGGGAGAGGGGTAGAGTGTTGGATGGGTGATGAAGTTGCTTCTCGAAGATGGTGGGAGAGGCCTACTAGACAAACTGAGGGTGGAACTACAATGTTATCAATAAGAATGGGGATGTGTTTCTATGTGTGCCTGTGCGTGATAGATCTGTCGGGATGCATCCATGGATGATGAAGGGGAACCATGTGTTTGGTAAGCAAACCTAACTAGATCGGTAGATCAATTGTTGTTTGTCGGAGGAAGGGAGAGACATAACTAATGAGGTAGATCGATCGACGCGTGGGTAAAAACGAGTTATAAGGACCTAGCTAGCTATATGTATAGCGGGAGATCGGTCGGTGTAGGTCCATTTGTTAGAGGTAAATAAGGCCCAGTGAGACGGATAGACAGACAGAATGGAGCTAGGAGGTGGTGCGAGAGGCCCAGCTACTAACTAGATAGGGGGAGGAATGTGCGGTTGTGAGATCAATGAAAAGAGGGAGTTTACACGTGTGTGTGACTGTATGAGAGACACGAGGCAAGGACACATAAAGGAGGAGATTGAAGGTCCATGTGTATGTTGTAGGCAGGCATCGCTGGAGAGGTTTATCGATCGGTGTGTGTCGGAAAGGAGTTGTGGAGACTCTCGGAGAACGACCTAAAGAAAAAAATGAATGTTCCCAGTGGATAGAATGCCGAGGGAGGGGGAGGGTGAGGAGGGTGTGTGAATGCACGAGAGAAAGTTAGTGGTAGCTACAAAGGTTATAGGATTGTGTCGGTGTAAGAGACTAACAAAGATCATAATTTGATATGAAAGTGGATTCATATATTTGAATAGGAGATCATAGTGTTTTAAACATATGCATGCATGAATATAGCGGTGATACGCGTGTTGTGCACATGTTATACCATAATGTGATAATGCATGGCGTTTGCAACTCACAGCTAAATATCGAACAATCTAAACCATACTATACATCAAACAATCTCACATTTTATTTAAATTTGTGATAATGTGTGGCGTTTGCAGCTTACAACTAAATATCAAACAATCTAAACAATACTATATATCGAACATTCTCACATTTTATTTGAATTTGTGGTAATGTGTGGTGTTTGCAACTCACATCTAAATACTTGTAGGCGTAGGGGGCGGGGCACCATACATAATTTGATAAACACATTATACATATGAGACATGGTTTAGATTATGAAGACCTAGCTAGAGCTAGAAATGTAATGTGATTTGAAATCAACATAAAGTGGATTCAAAAAATCGAGTTCGAGTTCATATAGTACACATAGTTCATATGTAACTCGAGACTAATCATGTGGTGTGCTGTGAACATAATACACAAAGGATGGTTTAATTTGACAATAATGATGATTGTAGATCTTATTAAAACAGAGAAACGAATTCAAATGCTTTGACTTCACAACAATCATTACTGTAGATCTTATTCAAATAGAGAAACGAATTCAAATTTAGTTCATATTGAAGCGGTAGTATATACGTTTGGAATGCACTAAAACGTTCATTTGAGTAGTAGGTTGCATGCATTATACACGTAGCAAAATATTTTAATTGAACATAACATGAATTGAAAGTTTTGAATGACATTTGTAGTGCCGAATTGATTTGGTACAGTACACATTAGGCTTGTCCGGAAATTTCAACCCGCGCCTTGTTAGCCCGAAATATTTAAGATATATATTTGTCTCGTTGTGCTCCGACAACTCCCTCCATCTCAACCCGCGCCTTGCTATTCCGAAATTACAACGCGCGAAAACTCCCACCTCTTGTGAAATCCCGACACGCGAAATGCCCGTGGTACCCCTGAACCGAAAGAACCGCCTCAAATCAGTGGGGGTACTTTCGTAACTTACCCCACATTTCGGACAAGCGCGTCCCTAAGCCATGGTTCCCAACTCCCATCCCATCCGCCCACCCATTGGTACACCGAGGCCGTGAAAACCCGCGACAAAGCCCCACACCCTCCTCCGTCCGCCACCCAGCCGGAGCCTCTTCCTCGATGACGTCGTCCACAGCAACACCTCGACGTCCCTCATCCACCGTACCGGATGAGGATCCGTCATCGATCTCGTCGTCCCGCCAGTTCAGCCACCCTGTCCTCCACCTCCAAGGAGCTGCCTCGATGTTCCCCTCGTCTTTCGCGCCACCTCCATTCCCACACCATCGTCTTCACCTGCACCACCAGAAGAGCATCATCATCACCGTTTCCTCGGATGAAGCTGCGGCCTAATCGGCGCCACCAAAGAGGTTGTACACTAATCACTGTATTTTCTTCTTGATTCGATCTCACGGTGCTGCCGGCGCTTGGTCCCGAGACGAAACGGCGCGGCTCCATCCACGGCGGCATCGCCGGCCACTTCCTCCATGACGTCGCTCCCTCAGCGGCGACATCCACATCAGTAGGATCTGCTGCTGCTTTAGCTCTCGCTCGCACTGCAACTCTTCTCTTGCTCTCGGTCCCCTGCTTGGTCTGCTCTTGCTATTGCTCTTGCTTGCACTGCTGCTCTCGCTTTTGCTCTTGCTTGTGATGCTGCTCCGATTTAGCTACACTTCAGTCGACTGAATTAACTTTTGGGTCAGTCGATTTTCATAGGGTGGGGGGGGCTCGCCGGGGTGAAGGAAAAACCAGCCGCAGTGGGGAGGGGGGCTCGCCGGAGAGGTACCCCACTATCTATCTTACGGTTCAAGGTGGGGGCGGTGGTCACCGGTAGCGTGGGGATCGCCGGAGAAAAATCTCAGCACGGGGGGCCTAGAGGGATGGCCGAGGCGGCGGCGGACCGACGGTGGGGAGTGTTTTCGGGGCGGGCGGGGCGGTACACCGCCGGCCATGGGCGGCGGGGGGCTGCTGTTTGGCCGGTGGTGGCTGGCGCCTCAAGGGGGTGGAGGTTGAAGATGAACTGCAGGCCCTTGATTTCGTATCCAACGGCTGCAAAATCGACTGACCAGAGATGAATAAGTCAGTCGACTAGCATGTAGCCTCACCTTGCTAGTGCGTTCAGTTTCGACAGTAAAATTCAGTTTCGACAGCAAAATTCAGTTTTGACAGTTAAGTTCAGTTTCGACAGTTAAATTCAGTTTCGACAGTTAAGTTCGGAGATGAGCGGCTGATGTATTTTACATCTAGCACTTTGTGGTTATGTATTTTATGTCATCTATTGGAGATGCTATTAGAATTCCACTCATGTTAACGTTGTATATCTTGTCCTGCTTCAGCCTCGGCGTCGTACAACTCACCGGAGCTGCTCCAACGATGAAACCCTCCATCACAGCGGAGCAGTACCTCGGGCTCCATCTCCAGACGCCTAAGATCTTCTTCCCCTCCTCCGACAGCCAAGTCAGCCGGAGCATCCTCACCGGCCAACCCAATCATGCTAAGATCGACATGGCTTCGCCAAAGAGGTTGTACACTTGTTGCATCTCTTTTTTACTCTACAAGTTATATATATTGTCCACTGAGCACACATAGTAACGGGAAATACGATTATTTTATCCTACTATATGACAAGCAGTGAGGTACCAGGCACCTTAGTTATCCGTGATGGACTCTCTTGAATGCCATCATTATTAATCTCTGCGCGTTTGAGCTGTGCATTTGTCGATGGCCCTGGGAGTTGAGCTAGTAGGGCAGTGGCCTGGGTCCAAAGTAATAGAAGTAGCACAAAACATTTTTTTAGTGTAGGCTTTTCCTTGCTCAAGCCGGCCTACTAGAATCACTAGTGCTTGAAAGGAAAAGTGAATGAAAAACATAGGAATTGGAAAGTTTCCTATGGTACTGCTCCCTCTGTTCCGAAATAGTTGTCGTTGGGGAACTTCTCCGACCAGGTGAAAACAGGAAAAAGTACCAAACTACCCTAAATTTGAATTTCTTGTCGCCGGGGATCTTCGTCTTCCTCCATCGCTCCTCCCCTCCGCCAGGCTCCACCCCACTGCTGCAGCTCCAGCGTCCGTCCGCGCCGGCCGTAGCTCCCTCGCCGGCCGCCTTCCTCCGCTCCAATCGAGAGCCCAAACTCGTACACAGCTCCCTCGCCGTCCGCCACAGCCTCCAGCTGCCCATGACTCCTGGCCGTCGTGCCGCCCATGACTCCTGGCCTTCGCACCGCCCGTGCTCCTCCCTGCACCGACCAGTAGTAGCGCCGCCCGTGCTCCTCCTCCTCCTGCCTGAGCCTTCCAGTTCCTCGATTCAGGCATAGGAGCTCCGGATCCAGCCAATTGACCTCCGTCCATGCTCCTCCCCACACTGACCAACAGCAGCAGCAGCGCAGCCTGTGCTCCTCCTCCTCCTGCCTCAGCCTTCCAGCTCCTCGATTCAGGCACTGGAGCTCCGGATCCGGCCAATTGACCTCTGCCCGTGCTCCTCCCCGCACTGACCAACAGCAGCAGCATGTGCTCCTCCCTGCTCATGCGCCGCCTGTGCTGCTGTTTGAATTGATCAAAATTGTTAATCGCCAAAGAAATTGATCGCTGGAGTTGTACCACTTCTTCTCGCCACAGACAGAAATTGATCAGATGTGGTGATTGACCAGGACGTCTTCTCGCCAGTCACAACAAGCTTGAATTGATCGCCAGAGCAATTTTGAATTGATCAGCAAGGAGCATCCACTGTCCATCTGTTCACCTGTCAAAACTAGCAGATCAACAATAGGAGCAAGGATTAGCAAGGATCAGCAAGGAGCAAGGAGCAGCAAGCATCAGCAAGGAGCAGAAAATTGACAAATTAGCAAATCAACAGTAGGTGAGCTACTCCATTTTTATGTGCTCCATCTGCTACAAGAAATTCAGTGTACTCATGCTTGTAATTGTACTCTTGCAAAAAATTTACTCCATGCTAGTACTCCAGATCATGATTAAGTACTCAAGAAAACAATGTTAGTTTGCATCTGTGAGATCACTTCTGGTGTTATTATTGGGTCATGCAACTTCGCTAGGATGTTCTTGGTTGCTTCCCTGCTTGCAATTCGTAAAGACCTTTTCAGTCATTTTGTGGTCTTGTGAAATATGCTAATATCAGCATGAAGCAAAGATGTTTTGCTGTGAAAAAATAAATGAATATCATCTAGAAATTGAAATGAAGTGAGTACTTTCCAATAACCAGGGTCTAACTTGATCTGGAAAAGATACCAGGTTTAGTTGGTCTCCGTACATTGTTAGTTGGTCCTGTATATGCTGCCATTTAGTGGCGGAATGCTGTTTGGCAAGGCGGTGCTCAATTTTGAACAAAAAAACTGAAAGTTATCTGGAGTGCAGATGAACCACTCAAGTACCCCATATCTCTAGTCCTCTCTGCAAGGAAGTCAAGATCACTCGCACTAGTAAAACCTACAGATAAAACAAAAAACAATATTATTTCCCTGCTTTTGCTGAGCTAGGAGCATTCTGAAACATGCTTGAATTCTAGCAATCAGTAAAACCTACAGTAAAATTCTGTTGCAACAAAGTCATGATGCACAACAAAGTCTGTCAGGATCATAAAGCCCTCTAAAAACAAATGAAAATAGGCGGATGTATCTCATCGATTAGGCAGTAGTACTACTCAAAATATACTTAATTGTTCTTCTTCTTCTTCTTCTTCTACTACTACTACTACTTGTTCTTCTTGTTCTTCTACTTCTACTTGTACTTCTACTTCTACTTCTACTTCTACTTCTACTTCTACTTCTACTTATTCTTCTTCTTCATCTTGCGTATTCATATCTTCAGGACAAAATGGATCTCCCAGACCTCAACTTCACTCTAGCTGCAGAAGATGTGGACGAAATGGATGAAGAAGCAGAAAATGAAATGGAAGGAGATGCAGAAGATGGAGTGGAAGGAGATGAAATTGTTCAAAATCCAGGTACAGTTACAGTGGATCATTTCATCACTTGATCATTTAATGATTTCTTTGTTGTATGTCTTGGTGCAGGTGCTGGGCAAGTTGGTAGAAAAAATAAAACCCTCAATGACCAACAAAAACTTCTGCTCATGTAGCATTGCATACACTGTCTATGAGTAGAGGAGGCACTTTTAAGAAAACTGATACGCAAGACATTGCAAAAAAATTTGGAGTGGGTGTTTGGAATATACAAAGAATTTGGAGGAAGGCAATGTTACAAATTCAACAAGGTCAAGAAGTAGATGTTGCCGATCAGAGAAAAGGAAATAGTGGAAGAAAGACTAAGGACATTAACCTAGAAAAAATCCTAACAATCCCATTAAACAGGAGGTCTACTATTAGATCACTAGCCTGGCAACTGGGATGTAGCCCTACCACGCTTCATAGAAAATTCATGCTGAATTTGATTAGGAGGCATACAAACTATTTGAAGCCGGCTTTAAAGGGAAAAAATAATATGGATAGGATGAAATTTTGTTTGTCGATGCTTGATGAGGAAACAACAGCAACTACGAGGCCTAAGTTCAAGACTATGCGTAATGTTGTCCATATTGATGAGAAGTGGTTTAACATGACAAAGAAGAATAGAACGTATTATCTACTGGATGGGGAGAAAGAGCCTACGAGGCCTATACACGGCAACTGTATTAGCAAGGTGATGTTCTTAACGGCCGTTGCTAGGCCAAGGTGGGACAATGAAGGAAACGTGACCTTCTCTGGGAAAATCGGTATCTGGCCATTCGTGAAAGAAGTTCCTGCTCAAAGGAGAAGCGACAACAGGCCCAAAGGTACAATAGAGACAAAGTCAATAAAGGTCGACAGAAAAGTGATGAGAGAGTTCCTCATAGAGAAGGTCTTGCCAGCGATACAAGCTGTTTGGCTGGAAAGTGATGCTGAACAACCCATCTACATTCAGCAGGATAATGCTAAGCCCCATATCTTGCCAGATGACCAGGAATTTCTAGCAGCTGTCGCAAAAACTGGACTTGACATTAGATTAGTACAACAGCCTGCCAACAGTCCTGATTTGAATGTTCTTAACCTTGAGTTTTTCAACTCGCTGCAATCCCTGACAGATTGTCTGAGTCCTAAAACACTACAAGACCTTATTGCAGGTGTTTTGGAGGAATTTGAAGGCTATGAGGTTTACAAGCTCAACAAAATTTTCCTAACTCTACAAATGTGCATGATTGAGATCATGAACCATGCAGGGGGGAATGGGTATAAACTACCACATGTTAACAAGGAAAGGCTTGAGGGTCATGGGCAGCTACCTCCAAGACTAACATGCCCTAAAGAGGTTTACGCAAATGCTTTATACATCTTAGAGCTAATGGAGAGGGTTCAGTGATGATGCTTGTGATGCTAGTGATGATGCTTGTGATGCTTGCGATGAGGCTGTGATGCTAGTGATGATGCTTGCGATGAGGTTGTGATGCTAGTGTTGATGCTTGCGATGAGGCTGTGATGCTAGTGATGATGCTTGCGACGAGGCTGTGATGCTACTGATGATGCTTGTGATGCTTGCGACGAGGCTGTGATGC
>NC_057813.1:129569249-129617271 GCF_018294505.1 Triticum aestivum | reverse complement strand
GCTAGTGATGATGCTTGCGATGAGGCTGTGATGCTTGTATGCTTGCGATGAGGCTGTGATGCTAGTGATGATGCTTGTGCAATGAGGCTGTGATGCTAGTGATGATGCTTGCGATGAGGCTATGATGCTAGTGATGATGCTTGTGATGCTTGTGATGTTTGTAATAATCCCCCGCAAAAAAATATGTTTGTAATAATCCATATTTGAGTATGTTGGAGTATGTTGTTTGTGTGGAGTATGTTGGAGTATGTCTAACTCCACTTGTATGTGTAACTCCATTTAAATTTTACTCCAAGTTTTTTACTCCATATATTTTTACTCCTTGTACTCCATATATTTTTACTCCATACTCCATTTGTATGTGTATATTTCTACTACTCCATTTGTATGATCACTCTCTGATACTCCATAATCCATAATAATCCATTTGTATGATCGTTTGATTTTTGAGTAGGAGAGTAGTAAGAGAGGAGAGGAGTGAATTTAGAGAAGAGAAGAGAAGA
The DNA here is from genome assembly GCF_018294505.1 of Triticum aestivum. Taxonomy (NCBI): domain Eukaryota; kingdom Viridiplantae; phylum Streptophyta; class Magnoliopsida; order Poales; family Poaceae; genus Triticum; species Triticum aestivum. The sequence continues at coordinate 129,616,768 of NC_057813.1, read as the reverse complement.
GTATTTAGAGAAGAGAAGAGTAGTACTCCAGTAAAGAAGAGAATTTAGAGAAGAGATGAGGAGTATGTGTAATAATTTAGAGAAGATAAGAGAAGAGAGCAAGAAGATGGAGGGCACAAGATGGAGGGCACAAGACAAACTGCTGAAAAGAGAAGAGAAAGAGAAAGAGAAAGAGAAGAGAAGCGAAGCAAAGAGAAGAGAAGAGAGCGAGAGTAGAGAAGAGAAGAGTAAGAGAAGAGAAGAGAATTCTTTGCACTCCAAGAACTATTCCTACTCCTAACAGAAAAAAATAAGTTAATTAACTTAAAAAAGATTTTTCAGTTAATTAACAGGAGCAGTTTTAAGGTGCAGAGTAGTTCTAAGAACTACTACTACTCCTAAATTTAATTTACTGAAGAGAAGAGAAGTGAGTAGAGGAGAAGTGAAGAACACTAAAATTACTGAAGCCTTGCTAAACAACAAATCCTATACTCCAGCACATAACAGTTCACAGAGAGCAAGCAATTGGCTTTCTTCCAATTAGCTTGATACTGCACAGATTAGGTTGCAGCAAAAATGCACTATAGAGCAAACAATTACTCCAAACAAGCACTATTGATCAGCATCCTACTCCTGAAAACAAGCACTACTTGCACTTACAAATTCGGTGTGAATTACTGTACAGTAACACTGATCATGGGAGTACAAAAGGTTTTAGTTAATTTAAATTAACTGAAAAGGTGTAATTTATTTTCAATTACTGGACAGTGCAACTGAGAGTTTATTTACTGTCATTATTTATGTTGCGAGAAAAACTGTATGTGCATCCAAAAGAATTCGGCTATGAGTATCAGCTTACTAAGATTCGGTGCATCCTTTTCCCGAAGTTCAGCCAAGATGTTTATTGATGGTTGAGCATCCAAAAAAGTTGATATTCCAGCAGAAAAGGATGATCATCCTTTTCCTGTATGCTCATCCTTTTCCTGTATGCTTGTATCCAAACTGTTTGTGTGGAGTAACTGTCATTATTGTACATTCGGCTACGAGTATCAACTCCATTGAAAAAAAAGTTGATGTTTGCTTACAAAGATTCTGCTAGACAGTGCAATTGAGAGTTTACTAAAGAAAGAGCACTTGTATGTTCTTTTCCTGAATGCTCACCTGCAGCAGCAACATTGCACAAAGAGGCGAATTCAGTCAAGTGGAGAGACGAGTCAGAGACAAATTCAGTCAACATTTTCACAAAAAACTGTTGTCTCGTGTAACTACAGAGGCCAGGGCGTCCTCATCGCCCACCATGACCAGCCTGTACCTTTGTTTGCACGGGAGTGGCTGTCGTCCGCCTCGACGAAGCCACGGCCCAGCACCTCGAGTAGTGAACTGCCAAGAGTAATTCAGTTAACAAGCAAGAGTAGTGTTAACAAGCAAGAGTAGTGCTACAACAAGGATTTAGTTAATTTTTACTCCTACACTAAATCTGGAATACTCCTACACTAAAGTACTCCTAATTAACTGAAGATCTTGAGCCTTTTAAACTACAGAAGCAGCGGTATATAGATAATCATAACTCTAAATCACAGTTAAATAATGTATGTGTATTTTGTTCTCCATTTTGTGAGGCTTGATCATTTTTACTCCATATACTCCATTTAAATGAAAGAGAAGAGAAGAGAAGAGAAAGAGAGGAAGAGACAAGAAGAGAAAGTGGAGTACAGAGAATAGAATTCAAAATATGTCGCTTCTTCACCTTCAGCTAGCTAGCTTACCCAAACAAAATTCAGAATCACTTCGAGCAGAGCCAAAAGCCCATATGTGTTCATCAAATCACTATACAGACATGGGGGAAAAGGTGCAGAAACACTGAACCACAGAGCCAGCAAACAAAAATAACAGGGCACACATGCAAAACCAAAAAATCCAGATGATAACTAAAACATCACCAAGATTTGCAGCCTTCGAAACATCACCAAGATCGCCCGTGAAACAAGATGACAAAAGCAGGACAGTAACCTGAAGATAATCACAAAGCCGGCTACTATTGCATCTTTCCTGTTTGTGTTTTACCTCCATGTGGAGGCAGTCATGATAAATTAGACCATTTCATCTTCGTCCTGGATGGACAGACCAATCGATTAACTGAAACCCCAGGGGACGAGCAACTTCCCAGACCCAATTTCAGTGCAGCTCATGCTTCTGATTTCTTAATTCTTTGGGGATTACTCCACCATTGCATGGCACTTCTGAATTCTTAACTCGGAATCAGAAGAAGTGGCGGCACCAACGAATCACTAGTCAATCGAAGTATTAACAGAATAGCAGAGCAGGGAAGAGGAGGGGGTGGGTGGGGGCCGGACCTGTGAAGACGACGAGGTCGGGGTTCTCGGCGCGGATGACGCGGTAGAGGAAGGCGGTGGTGTTGAGGTCGGAGCAGCCGGCGACCTGCTCGGGCAGCACGTCCTCGCACGCGGTGCTCCGCCCGTCCTCATAGTGCATGTCCGCCACCTGCAGCACCTTGAACGTGTCGCCCTTCCGCCGGAACCGCAGCCCGCCGCCGCCAACCCTGAGGAAGCGGCGGATGACGCCAGCGGTCGGGCCCTTCTTCTCTGCAGCGAGCCGGAGATCCCCGCCACCCTGAGGAAGGTGGAGCAGCCGCGCTTCAGATCCAGCCGCCGTCTCGCCGAGCTCCCCCTCCCGCACCACGATCTCCACCTTGGCCTCCTCCTCCCGCTGCTCCAGCACGGATCGAGCACCGCCGCCACGAATCGAGCACCCCAGCTGGTAAAAATAACACCTTTCACCGACGAGAGGGAGGCGGGTTGCTAGGGTTATGGGTGGTGAGGAGCAAGACTGCGGTGAGGAAGACACCAACGAGAGGGAGAGGGTGGCGACTGGCTGGCGAGCGACTGGCCGACGAGAGGGCGAGCGGTCGGGGTCGGAGACAGCGAGAGCTGTCGGGGAGAGAGAGCGGGTGGTCAGGGAGAGAGTGAGAGCTGTGAGCGGGAGGGCAAAATGGGAAAGTGAAGAAAAATCGCAACGTGACGATCGGTACACTAGTTTTCCCCAACGACAACTATTTTGGAACAGAGGGAGTACTATTCATGAATTTGGTTCAAAGGAATGAAGCAAAGGAAAACTGTAGGATTTGTTCCTTTAGTGTCTCCTTGGAAGAAAAAACGTAGGAATTTTAATTTTTCACTTGTCCTCCTTTTCAAATTCCTATTCATGAAGCACAAGACTAAGAGATAGTAGCATGATAGCATTATAACCGTACATTTTCTTGTGGTTTGACTTAATCTCACCATGCTTCTTTGCATCCTGTGATCTTCCAATTGTTGTGAATCAAACACCCAGATTGGCAGAAATCCTATGTTTTTAAATTCTCTGTTTTGCATGTGCATTCCTATCCTATTCCTGTCTATTTCCTATCACTGCATTGTTGGAATCCTCCAATTCAAACGACCCCTTACAGAATTACTTCTCTTACAGATAGCTGTCAAAGAAAACCTTGCATGGTTTGTCCCGCTCCTGCTGTGACGTCGTCCACCCCAGATCAGCTGCTCCAAGGACAGAAGGGTCCAGCACAGCAGGGATCCGGCCTCCAGACTGTCTTTCGCCGCCTCAGATCTTCTTCCCTGCCGTCGGCAGCCATGAAAACTGCATTACCATCATCAACCGAGCAAATGACCTCGAGGACTACACGAGTCCGCAAGAGAGGTCGCACTCTTTTGTGTCTGCTTACATTATGCATCGCTTAATATTACATGCTACTTTATCGTCCTGTTCACCGATTAGACTCTGAGTCAACTCCAAACTAATGGTCAAACTTGAGTTTTTAAATGGTTGTGGGGTACATATTGGGGCCGCAATCAATAGTATCTATCTACTGTCTGGTTAATCTCCGGTGTCTACTATGAGTTTCATGTTGGGTGGGAAACAAACAGTAAAGAAGCAAGCCATTATTTGTCTGCTATTATTGGTTTTGGGTCTATCCACAGGTTGCTACCATCACTCTAGATTTCTGCATGCACTCCTTACATAATCATTATGTTTTATTCCTATGCATGACAGTTATTGTAAACAATGGAACTGAACATGTAAAGCAAAAGAGACGAGCCTTGCATGGCAATAAAATTTCATGCAGACGTCGCTCCATGGTAGGCGCAAAGGCAGCCCCTCTCCACGCATTTCGGATTGTAATCGAGAGGAAGATATCTGTTCTGAGGGCGATTCAGAAGGAGAAGACAACTCCTATTTACCCCCTGAGGTCTTTGGTCTAACTTGGCATGCTGATGTTGGTTATATCATGCATATGGTGCCTTGCATTGCTTACATTATACATCAAATATGTCATCTGCTTAGTTTATACATCCTTTGTGTGAATGCCATCTGTTAAGTTTATTCATCGTTTATGTGAGTTATGCAACGCCATCTTGTTTAGCCAGGCATCATATATGTGAATTTTGCAATGCCATCCTGCTTAGCCAGTCATCTTATATGTAAATTACATCAGGCCATCCTTTTTTCGTTACATATTACATTTGTCAACAATGTTAGTACATTCAACTCCTCTTCATGTGCATCAGCCATTTGACACGGTGATGGCAAATTCTGGAGTGAAAACAAGGTCTTCAGAGCAGACTATGCTATCTAACAAAGCGCATATCTCACTGGTCACGGATAGCTCCTCAGAGGAGGATTCAGAGACAGATGACCAGTCCTATCCCCCCCCCTGAGGTGTATGCTCTAACTCGTCAGGGTTATGTTGCTCATATCGTGCGTATGGTGCCTCGCATTGCTATGTCATTTGATTAGTTTAGACATGCTTTTTGTGAATGCCACCTGTTTAGTGTCTAATTACCATATATGTGAATTATGCATTGCCATCTTGTTGCAAGACATTATATATGTGAATTATGCAATGCTATCTTGTTGCAAAGGCATTATATATGTGAATTATGCAATGTCATGTTGTTTAGTCGATCGTCATGTATGTGAATTATATCATGCTATCATTTTTTTGTATTACGTGTTTCATTTGTCGACAACGTTTGTATATTCAACTACTCTTCCTGTGCATCAGCCATTTGAAGCGGTGATGGAAGTATCTGGAGTGAAAACAAGGTATTCAGAGCAGACAATGCTACCTCCTGAAGCAGACATCTTGCTGGTTACAGAGAGCTCCTCAGAGGAGGATTCAGAGACTGATGACCAGTCCTATTTCCCCCATGAGGTCTATGTTCAAACTTGGCAGGGTTATATTACCCATGTCATGCATGTTGTCTTGCATTGCTTAGTTTTTACATCATATATGGATTGCCATCTGCTTACTTGCTTACTATATAAATCATATATTTGAATTATATCATGCCATCATGTTTACATAGTACATACACATCATCTATCTGAATTATGGCATGGCAACCCATTTAATAAAGACACCATATAGTTATATCATCTCATCCTGTTTAGTGTTTACAGTCATCATATTTTGACTTATATGTATGTGAATTATGGCATGCCAACCTATTTAATAAACACATTATATAGTTATATCATGTCATCCTGTTTACATAGTCATCATATTTCGAACTATGTCTTCCATCTTTTTTAGTTAGCCATCATAATGTGAAATTGTGTCATGCTATCCTGTTTAGTTAGCCATCATATATATGAAATTGTGTCATGCTATCGTGTTTGGTTAGACAACATAGATGTGAATTATTTCATGCCCTCTTTTATTCCCCACTATCCATTGCACTTGTCTATCATACAATGTCTATACTTCCAATTACTTTTCTTGTTTATCAGCCATTTGAATTGGAGAGGGTGATGGCAGTATCTAAGGGGGTAACAACACGGTCTTCAGAAAAGATAGTGCTACCAGTTGATGCAGATAGAACCACGGTTGTACTTGCCCAAGGACCAGATCCACCACACATAACCCAGACTCTCGTAGATTGTACCCCTACCCAGTTGGACAGAGAACCAACTACACCCCTTCTAACCCCAACCCCGGCATCTAGTAACCCAGTTCCAGTTGACACAGCACCGTCTCCACCACAGAGCACCCAAACACGAACAGTTAGTAAGGGAACTGCAGTGCCCAAAGCACGAAGACCACCACTCCGAATCCCAACTCAACTCTTAAAGGAGAAGAAGATTTGTTCTCAGGTTAGGTTCTGTAGCTATGGTTCATACTCCTTTGCTCTTGCATTACTATATTTACTCATACCAACAATTTTCATATTTGAAGGATGGAATTGAAACTCCAATGGCGCAACAGGTATGTTTTAAACCTGTTTCTTTAACTGGTTTGCTGTTGTAACCTGCTCTATGTTGAATTCAGCTACTCTTCAAGTGTTCCGAGGCCATATCTGTATATACTAGGCTCGTCAAGTTTAACCTGAGTATTCCGCGTGTGCAACTGTTTTGCACCCGTTGTATTTGAACGTAGAGCCTATCACACCCGATCATCACGTGGTGTCTCGGCACGAAGAAATTTCACAATGGTGCATACTCAGGGAGAACACTTCTTGATAATTAGTGAGAGATCATCTTAAAATGGTACCGCCGAACTAAGCAAAATAAGATGTATAACAGATAAACATCATATGCAATCAAAATATGTGACATGATATGACCATGATCATCTTGCGCCTTTGATCTCCATCTCCAAAGTACTGTCATGATCTCTATCGTCACTGGCACGACACCATGATCTTCATCATCTTGATCTATATCAATGTGTCGTCACATGGTCGTCTCGCCAACTATTGCTCTTGCAACTATTGCTATCACATAGCGATAAAGTAAAGCAATTATTTGGCACTTGCATCTTATGCAACAAAGAGACAACCATAGGGCTTCTGCGAGTTGCCGATAACTTCAACAAAACATGATCATCTCATACAACAAGTTATATCTCATCACGTCTTGACTATATCACATCACAACATGCCCTGCAAAAACAAGTTAGACGTCCTCTACTTTGTTGTTGCAAGTTTTACGTGGCTGCTACGGGCTGAGCAAGAACTGTTCTTACCTACGCATCAAAACCACAACGATAGTTTGTCAAGTTAGTGTTGTTTTAACCTTCTCAAGGACCGGGCGTAGCCACAATCGGTTGAACTAAAGTTGGAGAAACTGACACCCGCCAGCCACCTGTGTGCAAAGCACGTCGGTAGAACCAGTCTCGCGTAAGCGTACGCGTAATATCGGTCCGGGCCGCTTCATCCAACAATACCGCCGAACCAAAGTATGACATGCTGGTAAAGGAGCAAGGGGGGAGGGGCGGGCAGCCTAGGAGGGGGCGCGCCAAGGGGAGTCCTACTCCCACCGGGAGTAGGACTCCCTCCTTCCTTATTGGAGTAGGAGAAGGGGAAAGAGGGGGAGAGGAAGAAGGAAAAGGGGGCTGCGCCCCTTGTCCAATTCGGACCAGAGGGGGGGCGCAGGCCTCCTTCCTTTTGGCCTCTCTCCTCTATTCCCGTATGGCCCAATAAGGCCCATATACTCCCCGGCGAATTCCCGTAACTCTCCGGTACTCCGAGAAATACCCGAATCACTCGGAACCTTTCCGAAGTCCGAATATAGTCGTCCAATATATCGATCTTTACGTCTCGACCATTTCGAGACTCCTCGTCATGTCCCCGATCTCATCCGGGACTCCGAACTCCTTCGGTACATCAAAACTCATAAACTCATAATATAACTGTCATCGAAACCTTAAGCGTGCGGACCCTACGGGTTCGAGAACAATGTAGACATGACCGAGACATGTCTCCGGTCAATAACCAATAGCGGAACCTAGATGCTCATATTGGCTCCCACATATTCTACGAAGATCTTTATCGGTCAAACCGCATAACAACATACGTTGTTCCTTTGTCATCGGTATGTTACTTGCCCGAGATTTGATCATCGGTATCTTAATACCTAGTTCAATCTCGTTACCGGCAAGTCTCTTTACTCGTTACGTAATACATCATCCCGCAACTAACTCATTAGTTGCAATGCTTGCAAGGCTTATAGTGATGTGCATTACCGAGTGGGCCCAGAGATACCTCTCCAACAATCGGAGTGACAAATCCTAATCTTGAAATACGCCAACCCAACATGTACCTTCGGAGACACCTGTAGAGCTCCTTTATAATCACCCAGTTATGTTGTGACATTTGGTAGCACACAAAGTGTTCCTCCGGTAAACGGGAGTTGCATAATCTCATAGTCATAGGAACACTACTGGAATCTGGCACTTTGCCATCTGCCATGACAGATGGCAAAGGCATGGTCGGCGGATGACAAAGGCTTTGCCATCTGCCAGCAGATGGCAAACAGTTTGTCTGAAACCTTGCCGGTAAAGGCTTCTTTGCCGTCTGCTGGCTGATGGCAAAGAGCCTGTGGCTTTGCCATCAGCTGGCAGATGGCAAAGCCTCTTAACAGGGTTAGCCCCGTTAGAAGGCTAACGGCATACTTTGCCATCTGCCAGCAGATGGCAAAGGCTACAGGCTGTTTGCCATCTGCCAGCAGATGGCAAAGGCTGCATGCTTTGCCATCTGCCAGCAAATGGCAAACAGTTTGCCATCTGCTGGCAGATGGCAAAGAGCCTAAATAGGCCAGCCCAAATTTTACATGTAGATGACACGTGGCCTCTTTGCCATCTGCCAGCTGATGGCAAAGCTCTTTGCCATCTGCCAGCAGATGGCAAAGTGACTATATTGCCTCATTTAATTTTGTTTTTTCTTATATCAACTCATTTTCACAGAAATCAAACACAAATATATTTATATGACCAATATAGCATATTCAACACATATTACCAATAGTCATGAACACATATGTATCCAACACATGTTACCAATAGTAGCAAGTTTCATTTGGTACTGAGTAGAAATTTAGCATGGAATTATCAGTACAAACCACTATAGCGTATACTGGCACACTAAGATAGTTCCCCATCAAACAAAGCACTGCATATATAGCCTCACTTCCAGCTCTTGGCCTCCTTGTCAGTCTCTGAAGAAAAAATCACATAAGAACCAAGCCTAAACAAAACATTCAGTACTTGTTCACACACTACGTTGGCTGGGAGCTACTAGGAATAAACTAGGATAACATATTAGAAAAGCTTAGAGAAGCTTTGTTAAGAGAAAAAGAACATATTGTTCTTTATTGTTCAGTAGATATTGTTCTTTAGCTCTCATATATAACCACCAAAATACGGTCTAACAACTTCAATAAATCTAGCAGCCAAATTAGTTATAGACAAAGCATTACCTAATACATAACCATCAAACTACAGTCTAACAACTTCACAGAAATCTAGCAGCCAAATTAGTTATAGAAAAAGCATTACCTGGATATTCAGCTCATCAATTTTATAAAAAAGGTATGTTTGCTAGAGCCATATCTCCACTAACATACAACTCCATTCTCTTTCTTTAATTGATGTATTGGGAGCGCCCTAAGCACAGCCCAGCGTCTGTTAGGAGTGCACTGACAGTTGTCATTAGGCCAACATAGTGCCATCAAAAGTGGTATCATCATGGTTTACAAGAAACTTTGCATTTGCTAAAACCATCACTGCTAACATATACTATTACGCTCGCATTACATATGTGGTATTGCTATAAAATTGCAAGATACGACCGTCCAACAGGCTCTAGAAAGGCAGGGAAATATAATTTAAGAATAGAAAGGACAGTTATAAGTGCAGTTTCAAAGCTTTGATCATCTTTCACGGCAAGGAGATCTATCTAGGAACCCCAGACAATGATGTAGTAATTGGCGTTATGTGTTAAATGATCACAGCATAAGAACATCCACTCAAATGATGTGACATCAGAGCATGATTTGCGATTCCGGGTCCTTTAGTGCACTATCAGGCTATTCCCACTCCACTGTCGCTGGTGGCTTTGATGTTATCTCCAGGCAAACACGGTTAACGCCTCGCACATTGTTGCAGATCCTACTCGACACATCGGCCAGGAACTTGCGTTCAAAATAATACCTGACAGAAATAAAAGAAAAGGTCAGTCAAAATATTCAAGATAGTATCAATAAACTCCAAAAAGAACTAGATTCTACCACATAATAGAGACATCCTTAATTACCAACACTTGTTAACAAAATGAGAGAGTTACCAAATAACAGAAACATCGGTAATCAATGCTTGTTAACAAAATGAGAGGAAGGGAGAGAACATATTTCTGTACACAACAGTGCATAAGGCGCTAAAAACAATCATATACCAAGACCACATGGACAAAGGGCATCAGAACGACAACTAATACATAAATAAATACACAGCATCGAACAATTAACAAACTGTCCACGAACTTAGGGATACCAGTTGAGACTTGATTAGATAGCTTAGAATAACATAGCTTGGCAGACTGTAACTGTACATTACAACTGAGGAAAATTATGGATTTTGGGCTGCCTAAAAAGGGAAGGCCAAAAGGCAATGTAACATAGGTGAATGCTGAATTGTCTAAGTCAAACTAATAGTATTCACAAACTACTCTAGCAGGAACCGAGCAACCAAAGGGGAAGCAGGAAGCCCAAGTATTGTTCTAGAACACTGAGCTAAAAAGCAAACAGAATAGTATTTGCTGCAACTTATTATCTCACAATTGCAACAAAATATCGCCATCTAGTGCACCATTAGAGTACGATTGCATCATAAAGTTGCAAAGGGGATATGATAGAGCGATAGGTTCAATGTAGCATACCAATCTGCAGTCATGCCATCCTCACTGGTAATTGCCTTTAAAATAACCGGATAGCCGTAAGTTCTCTGGTCACCCTGGACCCCAACTATTTCGACAGGCAAAAGCACATCAAAAGCTTGCCAAATTGTATCATAGAGTCCTGCATCTCTAATGGCTTGAACATATATCTCATCCGCCTAGAATACGTAAACAGAGCGGTCCAAAATTAACACCATATATCAAAGGTGATTTAGAAACCAATGGTTGAAAAAGATCAAACCTGACGAAGAACCTCCAAAGCATTGCCTTCTGTAACATCACCTGATGGGATACGTACAGCAAGACCAGGCTCGGGAAATGGATGTCGCTTTAAGAATGACTCTGGGATATTTAAGATACTGCCCAACTTCCGCACCTTTTGCAGGACATAAATTTGACAAACAATAAGTTATAGGAATATTTTCTTCGAAATCAAAACGGAAATAATTTCCGAGTATGAGCTATCTTTCAGTAGCATGTCAGATCATGCAAAGTGAAGTATCAATAAATATATGAAGTATCAGTATGAGGTATCTTTCAGTACATATATGTATAGATGCAGATCAATACCTCATCCTTAAATAGGAGCTTGAGTGGTTCAATGAGCTTCAATTTCATATCTTCAGGAAGACCACCTACATTGTGATGGCTTTTGATGGTGTGGGAATGTGTCATACCACTCCCGGGGGTGGGCATGATTCAATCACATCAGGGTACAATGTTCCTTGAACTAAATATTCAGGTATTTTTCCTATCTGCTGTTCTAACATGTGAGCAAATTCATCAAAGACAGCTATGAATTCTTTGCCAACAATCTTTCTTTTCATCTCTGGGTCTTTGACTCCTTTTAACTTGCTAAGAAATTGCTCCGAGGCATCAATACATGTGACAGGAAGGTGCAAGTCACTATTAAAGGTTGACATTACTCGTTCCTTCTCCTTGTATCTGCAGATAAGATCACATGTTAGTTTAGCTGCATACTGATTCCGAAGCAGAACATGCTAAAAGAACGGCTACCTCAATAGACCATTGTCAACAAAAACACAATGAAGCCTATCACCTATCGCGTTATGAACAAGCGTGGCTGCAACTGTCGAATCAACTCCTCCTGATAACGCGCAAATCACATGTTCATCAGTCCCAACCATACTTTTGATGGTCTTAATTTCCTCATCCAGCACATCCCGAATCTTCCAGTCAGCTGCCACAAACATCAAAAAGAAAGAGGCGCAGTGTTTCCTTTCGTTGGGTCGAATGTGTCACCTTGTATAATCAGATGATTGAAAAGTGTATGACAAACATGCTAAGGTATAAACAATTTTATGAAGAAGCATGTGTACTTAGATCAGTATGCACTACAAACCCAAACTAGTAAATACACAATCAGTAATATGCAAGCTATGATCAGTGTGATCCATACAGATGACCATGACCTTATATCCTCATTTTTCTTACCACAAAAAAATAAAACTCATGTAAAGACACAACCTGTTACCCCAAAGGCTTGTTCCATCCCAAGAAACCCAAGTATTAACTTAGAAAATAGCCCACTTATATTTCAATTATCACTTACGGAAAAAGGGCAGGTCGCCCTGCAGTTCAACCTCAAAATCTGGGTCTCACAATCTCGCAAAATAAGCCAATCAACAAACGCAACTGAACTTATTAGCATAATAATCTTAGTTTGAATCCATCTCCATCTATCCAAGATGACAGAATAAAATAGCTACCTCCGGGTGGTAGTGGAGTCTGTAAAATAGCTAGCCACCATTTCCTGCTCTTTTATTATTTTAGGTATCCACATCAGTTTTGAACTAAAGTGCCAGGCTCCAAGCTACTAAATCACAACATCATATACTGAAAGAAAGAAAAAAGAGCCTGGACACACCACATCATATGAACAAAATTCATCTAAAACTGAAATTACTTCCAGTCATCATATACCAACAGATCTGACGATAATGTTTTCTAAGCAAAGAACAACCACATACAGTGCACTAAATCACAGACGAAGAAACATAATGTTGAAGGACTTTTCAAAGAGAGTTGCCTCACCAGCCATTGCGCTGTTGCAGAAACAACACACATCTTTTGACATCCACACATAAGGAGGTCGTCGTGACTCGGGGCAGAGAAACTCACTAGATTGTAGTTGCACGTCAAATGGACATGGTCTCTTGAAGACAAACACTAGACGTCTGGCCTTCTGAAGAAGAACATGCTTCTGCTGATGTGTTCCGATCTGGGAGACCAGTTTGGTTGTCAGGTTCGAGAAAGGATGAGGGGGAGAGGGGGTGGGAGGCGGGAAGGGGGAGGGAGTTGCCTCACCGTGGGGAATCACCGGCTGCGGCAGCAGGGAGTGGGCGGCAACGGCGGGGAGCAGGGTGTAGTGCAAGCTGCGAGAAATGCATGAACGGTGGCTCAGATCCCGCGCCAGCCCGACCAGCCCCTCGAGCGGAACGCATCAAGGGCCCCGCCTCTCGGTCCACAGCCCGCGCCGCCGCGGACATCCCGAGCCCCGTGGAGTGCGCCGCTGGCCGCAGGCGCCGCGACGGCGGTGGTCCCGCTCATGGAGTCGTCCATGGCCGCCGCCGCGTGCATCTCCTCGTTGACCCTGACTATCGACCACCGGAACGCGAAGAGGAGGGAGGGGCTGGCTGGTGGAGGAGTAGCAGCAGGGCGGCGGCGGGGCTCCTAGGGTGCAGAAGGAGGAAGAGGAGGTGGGAGGAAGCGGCGGCGGGTGAGGAAGGAAGGAGCGAGGGGCGTACGTGGGGCTGTGGATTGGGGCTGTGGATGGGTGGGGAGAGAGGGAGGGGATAACCCCATAGTTTTTTTTTACCTGGAAAAAATAACCCCATCTCTTTGCCATCTGCCAGCAGATCTGCCAGCAGATGGCAAAGAATCTTTGCCATCTGCTGGCAGATGGCAAAGAGGTGGGGCTGGTACGCCGTTACACTCTTGAAGGCCACGGGATTTGCCAACCTCTTTGCCATCTGCTGGCAGATGGCAAAGATTATTTGCCATCCACTAGCAGATGGCAAAGAATTGGCTGATGGCAACCATGTTCTTTGCCGTCTGTCAGTTCTTTGCCATCTGTTTTTTATAAGCAGATGGCAAAGACGTTCTTTGCCATCAGCTGGCAGATGGTAAAGAGTTGGCTGATGGCAAATTCCCTGTTTCCAGTAGTGGAACATGTATAAGTCATGAAGAAAGCAGTAGCAACATACTAAACGATCAAGTGCTAAGGCTAACGGAATGGGTCAAGTCAATCACATCATTCTCCTAATGATGTGATCTCGTTAATCAAATGACAACTCTTTTGTTCATGGCTAGGAAACATAACCATCTTTGATAAACGAGCTAGTCAAGTAGAGGCATACTAGTGACAATATGTTTGTCTATGTATTCACACATGTATTATGTTTCCGGTTAATACAATTCTAGCATGAATAATAAAAATTTATCATGATATAAGGAAATAAATAATAACTTTATTATTGCCTCTAGGGCATATTTCCTTCAGTCTCCCACTTGCACTAGAGTTAATAATCTAGTTCACATCATCATGTGATTCAACACCAATATTCACATCTGTATGTGATTAACACCCATAGTTCACATCGTCATGTGACCAACACCCAAAGGGTTTACTAGAGTCAATAATCTAGTTCACATCGCTATGTGATTAACACCCAAAGAGTACTAAGGTATGATCATGTTTTGCTCATGAGAGAAGTTTATTCAACGGGTCTGTCACATTCAGAGCCGTATGTATTCTGCATATATTCTATGTCTACAATGCTCTGCACGGAGCTACTCTAGCTTATTGCTTCCACTTTCAATATGTATCCAGATTGAGACTTAGAGTCATCTGGATTAGTGTAAAAGTTTGCACCGATGTAACTTTTATGACGAACTCTTTTATCACCTCCATAATCGAGAAACATCTCCTTAGTCCTCACTAAGGATATTCTTGACCGCTGTCCAGTGATCTACTATTAGATCAAAATTGTATTCCTTTGCCAAATTCAGAGCAAGGTATACAATAGGTCTGGTCCATAGCATGGCATACTTTTATATAACCTATGACTGATGCATAGGGAATGACTTTCATTCTCTTTCTATTTTCTGCCGTGGTTGGGATTTGAGTCTTACTCAATTTCATACCTTTGCAACACAGGCAAGAACTCTTTCTTTGACTGTTCCATTTTGAACTACTTCAAAATCTTGTCAAGGTATGTACTCGTTGAAAATCTTATCAAGCGTCTTGATCTATCTCTATAGATCTTGATGCTCAATGTGTAAGCAGCTTTACTGAGGTCTTTCTTTGAAAAACTCTTTTCAAACACTCCTTTATGCTTTGCAGAAAAATTCTACATCATTTCCGATGAACAATATGTTATTCACACATTCTTATCAGAGAGTTTGTAGTGCTCCCACTCACTTTCTTGTAAATACGGGTCTTTTCAAAAGTCTGTATAAAACCATATGCTTTGATCAACTCATCAAAGCGTATATTCCAACTCCGAGATGCTTGCACCAGTCCATTGATGGATCGCTAGAGCTTGCACATTTTGTTAGCACTTTTAGGATTGACAAAACCTTCTGGTTGTATCATATACAACACTTCTTTAAGAAATATCCATTTGCCAGATTTCATAAAATGTGGCAATTGCTAACATGATTCGGACAGACTTAAGCATCGTTACAAGTGAGAAAATCTCATCATATTCAACACCTTGAACTTGTCAAAAACCTTTCGCAACAAGTCGAGCTTAGTAGATAGTAACACTACTATCAGTGTCCGTCTTCCTCTTGAAGATCCATTTATTTAACATGGCTTGCTGATCATCGAGCAAGTCAATCAAAGTCCATACTTTGTTCTCATACATGGATCGTATCTCAGATTTTATGGCCTCAAGCCATTTCGCGGAATCTGGGCTCATCATCGCTTCCTCATAGTTCGTAGGTTTATCATGGTCTAGTAACATGACTTCCAGAATAGGATTGTCGTCCCACTCTGGTGCCGATCTTACTCTGGTAGACCTACGAGGTTCAGTAGTAACTTGATCTGAAGTTTCATGATCAATATCATTAGCTTCCTCACTGATTGGTGTAGTTGTCACAGGAACCGGTTCTTGTGAAGAACTACTTTCCAATAAGGGAGCAGGTACATTTACCTCATCAAGTTCTACTTTCCTCCCACTCACTTCTTTCAAGAGAAACTCCTTCTCTAGAAAGGATCCATCTTAGCAACGAATAACTTGCCTTCGTATCTGTGATAGAAGGTGTACCCAATAGTTTCCTTTGGGTATTCTATGAAGACTCACTTCTCTGATTTGGGTTCGAGCTTATTAGGTTGAAACTTTTTCACATAAGCATCGCAGTCCCAAACTTTAAGAAACGACAACTTTGGTTTCTCGCCAAACCACAGTTCATAAGGCGTCGTCTCAAACGGATTTTGATGGTGCCCTATTTAAAGTGAATGCAACTGTCTCTAATGCATAACACCAAAACGATAGTGGTAAATCGGTAAGATACATCATAGATTGCACCATATTCAATAAAGTGCGGTTATGACGTTCGGACACACCATTACGCTGTGGTGTTCCATGTGGCGTGAGCTTTGAAACTATTCCACATTGTTTTATATGAAGGCCAAACTCATAACTCAAATATTCTTCTTCATGATCAGATCGTAGAAACTTTATTTTCTTGTTACGATGGTTCTCCACTTCACTCTGAAATTCTTTGAACTTTTCAAATGTTTCAGACTTGTGTTTCATTAAGTAGATATACCCATATCTGCTCAAATCATCTGTGAAGGTCAGAAAATAACGATACTCGCCACGAGCATCAACACTCATTGGATCGCATACATCGGTATGTATTATTTCCAATAAATCAGTAGCTCGTTCCATTGTTCCGAAGAACGGAGTTTTAGTCATCTTGCCCAAAAGGCACGGTTCGCAAGCATCAAATGATTCATAATCAAGTGATTCCAAAAACCCATCAGCATGGAGTTTCTTCATGCATTTTACACCGATATGACCCAAACGGCAGTGCCACAAATAAGTTGCACTATCATTATCAACTTTGCATCTTTTGGCATCAATATTATAAATATGTGTATCACTACGATCGAGATCCAACAAACTATTTTCATTGGGTGTATGACGATTGAAGGTTTTATTCATGTAAACAGAACAACAATTATTCTCTGACTTTAAATGAATTCATCGTATTGCAATAAACATGATCAAATCATATTCATGCTCAACGCAAACGCCAAATACCATTTATTTAGGTTTAACATTAATCCCGAAAGTATAGGGAGTGTGCGATGATGATCATATCAATCTTGGAACCACTTCCAACACACATCATCACTTCACCCTCAACTAGTCTCTGTTTATTCTGTAACTCCTGTTTCGAGTTACTAATTTTTAGCAACCGAACAAGTATCAAATACTCAGGGGCTACTATAAACACTAGTAAGGCACACATCAATAACTTGTATATCAAATATACCCTTGTTCACTTTGCCATCCTTCTTATCCACCAAATATTCGGGGCATTTCCGCTTCCAGTGACCATTTCCTTTGCAGTGTAAGCACTTAGTTTCAGGCTTTGGTCCAGCTTTGGGCTTCTTCGCGGGAGTGACAACTTGCTTGTCATTCTACTTGAAGTTCCCTTTCTTTCCCTTTACCCTTTTCTTGAAACTAGTGATCTTGTCAATCATCAACACTTGATGCTCTTTCTTGATTTCTACCTTCGTCGATTTCAACATCACGAAGAGCTCGGGAATTGTTTTCGTCATCCCTTGCATACTATAGTTCATCACAAAGTTCTACTAACTTGGTGATGGTGACTAGAGAACTCTGCCAATCACTATCTTATCTGGAAGATTAACTCCCACTTGATTCAAGCGGTTGTAGTACTCAGACAATCTAAGTACTTGCTCACTAGTTGAGCAATTCTCCTCCATCTTTTAGGCGAAGTATTTGTCAAAGGTCTCATACCTCTTGACACGGGCATGAGTCTGAAATACCAATTTCATCTCATGGAACATCTGATATGTTTCGTGACGTTTCAAAAACGTTTTTGTAGTCCCGGTTCTAAGCCATAAAGCATGGTGCACAAAACTATCAAGTAGTCATCATATTGAGCTAGCCAAACATTCATAACGTCTGCATCTGCTCCTGTAATAGGTTTGTCACGTAGCGGTGCATCAAGGACATAATTCTTTTGTGCAACAATGAGGATAAACCTCAGATCACGGACCTAGTCCGCATCATTGCTACTAACATTTTTCAACATAGTTTTTCTCTAGGAACATATAAAAACATAGGGAAGCTATAACGTGAGCTATTGATCTACAACATAATCTGCAAAATACTACCAGGACTAAGTTCATGATAAATTAAAGTTCAATTAATCATATTACTTAAGAACTCCCACTTAGACAGACATCTCTCTAGTCATCTAAGTGATCACGTGATCCAAATCAACTAAACCATGTCCGATCATCACGTGAGATGGAGTAGTTTTCAATGGTGAACATCACTATGTTGATCATATCTACTATATGATTCACGTTCGACCTTTCGGTCTCCGTGTTCCGAGGCCATATCTGTATATGCTAGGCTCGTCAAGTTTAACCTGAGTATTCCGCGTGTGCAACTGTTTTGCACCCGTTGTATTTGAACGTAGAGCCTATCACACCCGATCATCACGTGGTGTCTCAGCACGAAGAACTTTCGCAACGGTGCATACTCAGGGAGAACACTTCTTGATAATTAGTGAGAGATCATCTTAAAATGGTACCACTGAACTAAGCAAAATAAGATGTATAACAGATAAACATCATATGCAATCAAAATATGTGACATGGTATGGCCATGATCATCTTGCGCCTTTGATCTCCATCTCCAAAGTACTGTCATGATCTCTATCGTCACTGGCACGACACCATGATCTTCATCATCTTGATCTATATCAATGTGTCGTCACATGGTCGTCTCGCCAACTATTGCTCTTGCAACTATTGCTATCGCATAGCGATAAAGTAAAGCAATTATTTGGCACTTACATCTTATGCAACAAAGAGACAACCATAGGGCTTCTGTGAGTTGCCGATAACTTCAACAAAACATGATCATCTCATACAACAACTTATATCTCATCACGTCTTGACTATATCACATCACAACATGCCCTGCAAAAACAAGTTAGACGTCCTCTACTTTGTTGTTGCAAGTTTTACGTGGCTGCTACGGGCTGAGCAAGAACCGTTCTTACCTACGCATCAAAACCACAATGATAGTTCGTCAAGTTAGTGTTGTTTTAACCTTCTCAAGGACCGGGCGTAGCCACAATCGGTTCAACTAAAGTTGGAGAAACTGACACCCGCCAGCCACCTATGTGCAAAGCACGTTGGTAGAACCAGTCTCGCGTAAGCGTACGCGTAATGTCGGTCCGGGCCGCTTCATCCAACAATACCGCTGAACCAAAGTATGACATGCTGGTAAGCAGTATGACTTGTATCACCCACAACTCACTTGTGTTCTACTCGTGCATATAACATCTACGCATAAAACCTGGCTCAGATGCCACTGTTGGGGAACGTAGTAATTTCAAAAAAATTCCTACGCACACGCAAGATCATGGTGATGCATAGCAACGAGAGGGGAGAGTGTTGTCCACGTACCCTCGTAGAACGAAAGCGGAAGCATTATGACAACGCGGTTGATGTAGTCGTACGTCTTCACGGCCCGACCGATCAAGCACGGAAACTACGGCACCTCCGAGTTCTAGCACACATTCAGCTCGATGACGTCCCTCGAACTCCGATCCAGCCAAGTGTCGAGGGAGAGTTCCGTCAGCACGACGGCGTGGTGACGATCTTGATGTTCTACCGTCGCAGGGCTTCGCCTAAGCACCGCTACAATATTATCGAGGAGGACTATGGTGGAGGGAGGCACCGCACACGGCTAAGAGATCAATGATCAATTGTTGTTGTGCCTAGAGGTGCCCCCTGCCCCCGTATATAAAGGAGCAAGGGGGGATGGGCGGGCGGCCTAGGAGGGGGCGCGCCAAGGGGAGTCCTACTCCCACCGGGAGTAGGACTCCCTCCTTCCTTGTTGGAGTAGGAGAAGGGGAAAGAGGGGGAGAGGAAGAAGGAAAAGGGGGCTGCGCCCCTTGTCCAATTCGGACCGGAGGGGGGGCGCAGGCCTCCTTCCTTTTGGCTTCTCTCCTCTATTCCCGTATGGCCCAATAAGGCCCATATACTCCCCGGCGAATTCCCGTAACTCTCCGGTACTTCGAAAAATACCCGAATCACTCGGAACCTTTCCGAAGTCCGAATATAGTCGTCCAATATATCGATCTTTACGTCTCGATCATTTCGAGACTCCTCGTCATGTCCCCGATCTCATCCGGGACTCCGAACTCCTTCGGTACATCAAAACTCATAAACTCGTAATATAACTGTCATCGAAACCTTAAGCGTGTGTACCCTACGGGTTCGAGAACAATGTAGACATGACCGAGACATGTCTCCGGTCAATAACCAATAGCGGAACCTGGATGCTCATATTGGCTCCCACATATTCTACGAAGATCTTTATCGGTCAAACCGCATAACAACATATATTGTTCTCTTTGTCATCGGTATGTTACTTGCCCGAGATTTGATCGTCGGTATCTTAATACCTAGTTCAATCTCGTTACCGGCAAGTCTCTTTACTCGTTACGTAATACATCATCCCGCAACTAACTCATTAGTTGCAATGCTTGCAAGGCTTATAGTGATATGCATTACCGAGTGGGCCTAGAGATACCTCCCCGACAATCGGAGTGACAAATCCTAATCTCGAAATACGCCAACCCAACATGTACCTTCGGAGACACCTGTAGAGCTCCTTTACAATCACCCAGTTACGTTGTGACGTTTGGTAGCACACAAAGTGTTCCTCCGGTAAACGGGAGTTGCATAATCTCATAGTCATAGGAACATGTATAAGTCATGAAGAAAGCAGTAGCAACATACTAAACGATCAAGTGCTAAGGCTAACAGAATGGGTCAAGTCAATCACATCATTCTCCTAATGATGTGATCCCGTTAATCAAATGACAACTCTTTTGTTCATGGCTAGGAAACATAACCATCTTTGATAAACGAGCTAGTCAAGTAGAGGCATACTAGTGACACTATGTTTGTCTATGTATTTACACATGTATTATGTTTCCGGTTAATACAATTCTAGCATGAATAATAAAAATTTATCATGATATAAGGAAATAAATAATAACTTTATTATTGCCTCTAGGGCATATTTCCTTCAGAAGGACCGAGGAAGTCCCTGCAGAATTCAGATGCATACTTCCTGGTGCAACAGCAATCGCTGGAGGATTTAAGCGCCAAACAAGAGAAAGTTAATAAGCTTGCTAAGCATCTTGCTAGCATTATGGGTACCCTGGATATTGTTTCTTGAGATCTTCTGAAGTGGTTTCAGTTCTGGATTTGTTTTGTTGCGGCGTTTGTTTGCACTGGTCGCCAACTTTGACAACGAGTGTATATGATATGCTGCTTTGTTCCCTATATTTGCCCTGGTGGCGAACTTTGAAGCCCAGTGGATGTAATATGTGTAATAGTCGTGATAACCTAGCGTTAGTTGCTTGCTTATTTATTTCCTTGTTGTCTTGTTTATTTGTTTGCTTGTAGTCAGTGCAGTTCTTTTTCCGCGGTTTGCTAGTGGCTGCAATAACCTATTTTTTAAAACTAGACCACAATAACCATGTGCTACATATTTACTGTAGTGATACTGGGCCTCCTAGCGACCGTAGAAACAATGGGCCTTCTACGGGCCGTAGAAACAATGGGCCTTCTACGGGTCGTAGAAACAATGGGCCTTCTATGGGCCATATCACCAATGGGCCTTATAGGGTCGTATGATCGATTGGCCAAACATGGGCCAATAACAGACCACATTATGGCCGTAAACGGGCTAGGGTTGGAATCGTCCGTTCATGGGCCGACCATAACGGGTCATCGTTAATAGGCCGTATTTGATGACGCTATGAAAACAGCCCAACGTATTAACGGGCCATAAACGGGCCGACTGTAACAACGGGCTGAATTTGGCCCACAAGCAAAAAATGACAGTAACGGGCCGTAAGTAACCGAATGCTGGAAATGAGCCCAAGAATAAATGGGCCCTGAGAAGGCCGAAAGATAACATGGGCTGGAAACGGCCCAATGGAATAATGGACCGTTAATGGGTATAAAGTGATACACTGTTTATTACGGGCCAGCTTCACCACGGGCCGTTAATGGGCCAAGAGTTACAAAGGGCCTCATATGGGCCAAAAGACGTCATGGGACATACATGGGCCGGAAGTTAAAACGGGTTGGAATCATATTGGACGGCCCATATGACGCTACTAGGCCTAATTTGAATAGGTCGTAACGGGGCCTGGGTTAGCGGGTTGTAGTTGGGCTAATGCGAACAGGCCGTTAACAGGCTTTTAGTTGGCCGGCCCGCCACCTTTTGACCAAGTCAAATGGGCCGGCCCTTTCACAAGAATGGGCCTCTGTTGGGTCGTGCCACGTGTCAACGCATCATAGGTGGATGATATCTGTCCCAACAATGAGCCGACACGTGTTTCCTCCAGCCAATGATGATTTTACACGTGGAAAATCCCCATTGGTCGGGGCTGTTAATGGGTTATCGGATCCAAAACCGGACCCGATAGCTTAACGGTGTTCCGTTACGGTGGATGCCACGTGTCAGTCACCCTTGACGAAAGCACTTATGTGACGCGCGATTTATCGTCATGGAAGTGGACACTTCCGTGATGATAATTTTGATAATGTCATGGAACACTTCTACGACAGCACATGTATGACTATCTTGATTCTGTCATAAAATCGTCATGGATGTACATGCATGACAAAAAACACGACCTACTGTGACAAACACGTATCATCATGGAAGTGTATTTTTTGTAGTGACTACAACGATATGACCGAGATGTGTAACTGTGGAGGGGGGCACCGCACACGGCTAAGAGAAACTTTTGTGTGTCTTTGGGGTGCCCCCTCTCACGTATATAAAGGAGAGGGTGAGGAGGTGGCCGACCCAAGGGGGGGCGCCAAGGAGGGGAGTCCTACTTGGACTCCCGGTCCAAGTAGGATTCACCCCCCCTTCCTATTCCAAGAAGGAGAAGGGGGGAAGGAGAGGGAGAGGGAAAGGAAAGAGGGGGCCGCGCCCCCTCCCCCTAGTCCAATTCGGAATGCCAAGGGGAGGGGTGTGTGCCACCTTGTGGCCTTCCTTCTCTTACTCCCTTATGGCCCATCAATGCCCATAACTTCCCCGGGGGGTTCCGGTAACCACCCGGTACTCCGAAACTTATCTGATACTTCCCGAAACCATTCCGGTGTCCGAATGTAACCTTCCAATATATGAATATTTACCTCTCGGCCATTTCGAGACTCCTCGTCATGTCCGTGATCTCATACTGGACTCCGAACAAACTTCGGTCATCAAATCACATAACTCATAATACAAATCATCATCGAACGTTAAGCGTGCGGACCCTACTGGTTCGAGAACTATGTAGACATGACCGAGACACATCTCCAGTCAATAACCAAAAGCGTAACCTAGATGCTCATATTGTCTCCCACATATTCTATGAAGATCTTTATCGGTCAAACCGCATAACAACATACGTTGTTCCCTTTGTCATCGGTATGTTACTTGCCCGAGATTCGATCGTCGGTATCATCATACCTAGTTCAATCTCGTTACCAGCAAGTCTCTTTACTCGTTCCGTAATGCATCATCCCGTAACTAACTCATTAGTCACATTGCTTGCAAGTCTTATAGTGATGAGCATTACCGAGAGGGCCCAGAGATACCTCTCCGATACACGGAGTGACAAATCCTAATCTTGATCTATGCCAACCCAACAAACACCTTCAGAGATACCTGTAGAGCATCTTTATAATCACCCAATTACGTTGTGACGTTTGATAGCACACAAGGTGTTCCTCTGGTATTCGGGAGTTGCATAATCTCATAGTTAGAGGAACATGTATAAGTCATGAAGAAAGCAATAGCAATAAAACTAAACAATCATTATGCTAAGCTAACGGATGGGTCTTGTCCATCACATTATTCTCTAATGATGTGATCATGTTCATCAAATGACAACACATGTCTATGGCTAGGAAACTTAACCATCTTTGATTAACGAGCTAGTCAAGTAGAGGGCATACTAGGGACACTATTGTTTTGTCTATGTATTCGCACATGTACTAAGTTTCCGGTTAATACAATTCTAGCATGAATTATAAACATTTATCATGATATAAGGAAATATAAATAACAACTTTATTATTGCCTCAAGGGCATATTTCCTTGAACTGCATCTATAGCTAATACTCCACCTAAGAATGCTATCCATCATGCGTCACAAAGTATTAAGTAAAATAGAGTATTCAATAAGTAATTAAGTATGATGACATGATATAGATAGTATATTTTATTGACCCTGCATTCAAAGGAAAAATACACAATTATCTTTTTTATCCTTAGTGGAACAACACAATACAAGTCCTTTTCACTTTTTGTCACTGAAGTAGATTACTTGCAATATTGAACCCAGCTAACACACACAACTCCTCTTGGACACCATTCGTCTAAACATGGCAAATGCAAGACTAATAGATCGGAGAGCATATATGTCTATAAATTTTGCAACAAAGAACTCAAAATAATCCAAAATAAATAAATCATATAGATCTGAGCATAAAGTGAAAATTCAACACACCGCAACAAACAAACCAATAAAGATTACATCATATGGATCACAATCATGTGATCATTGTATTGAAAAACAAGGGAGAGATGGCCATCTAGCTGATGATATGTATCCATAGTAGAAAGAAAACTACTCACAGGTGATCATAGTGGAAGCAATGTTGATGTAGATGGCTACTGTGATGAATTTCCCCTCCGACAGAATACCGAAAAAGACCTCCAACTTGGATCACGGTGAAACAGAGGTGTGCGGCGACAGAAAAGTTCCCCGATAATTATTTTTAGGGTTTTTGGGAGTATTTAAAGGCGGTGAAAGAAATATGCGACGGAGAGGCCTCCCATGGGGCCCACGAGGGCACCCCTTGCCATGTGGGGCCCATAGGGGTCCCTCACGGCTGGCTCCGATGCTCATTGGAAGCTTCCTCACGCGAAAAAACTGCAATTTTCCTATTTTTTTAGCTCTATAAAATTGATTTTCCTGAAAGTCTAAAAACAAGCAGAAAAACAACAATTGACCCTGGTCACTAGATTGATGGGTTAGTTTGGAGAAATAATGTGTGAAAACTATACAAATGTGATATACAATAGCATGAAGCAATAAAAAATTATATATACATTTGGGACATATTACGCGGCACCGGCCGATGGTGTGTTCATCCGAGGACTCAGTCGATGGCAATCCCTGACGAAGATGCGCTCCAGATCCTGCGTGCTCGGGGGAGGAAGGAATGGAAAATGAAGCGATGAAGGAAAAATCAAGGACAAAGAGAAGGGAAATATCTACACCTCGAGGTACTATCTCACCATCAGTGGTTTATGGTTTATACAAGGGCTTGCGCTCTTGAGAAACTAGAGGCAGGTCATAATAACAACCGCCTTAACGTCATACTAGAGGCAATTCTAGAATACTAACCGCCTCCATTATTTTTGACCATAAAAATAACCGCTTCCATGGGCTGCTTCTAATGCCCATTTTGTACTAGTGGTATATGATATCCCACAAGTGCAAGGATAAATTGTAGATCTTTCTGAGAAGTAAGAGTGTCGAACGCAATGAAAAACAGAAGGAATTATAGTGTGGAAATCAGCTATGAATAACTGCAAATGTTGAAAACTGTGGTGGTTGTGTTGTTTGATGGTTAAACAGTTGCAAGTATGTAAAAGAACAATATAAGTAAATATTTGCAGTAAGTTGCCTAATTCCCAAGCGTTCTAAACACAAGTCGGTGGTGTTTCTTATATGGACTAAATCGTTCTTAGTGACGACATGAATATCACCTAGTTGTTAATTTCATAATCATTTGTGCTGATCCTGTTGCTTGATAGTTGTTTTATGGATAGAACCTAAGCCTATATGTTGCAAAGCCATTAACTCACACATACTCATGAGTATACCTTTAGCAAGCATCCAGGACTATTAAGAATTATTAAGGCAAAGTCTAACAATAGCTTTAAGATTCGGGATCCCTATTCAACCCTCATGTTATAGCTCATAAATTCAATGGCCAGTATTTTTTCACTTCAGCCTCCTCTCCTAGACATATTATAACACAATGATCTCCTGTAGGTACATAAAGGTGAAGTGACATATACTCAACACTCAGACATCACCACTAAAGAATTACACCAAAATATATAATCAAACATCAACCTTTATTGCAAATTTGTACGACGGGCTTTCTCCCATGTCTTCAATAACATGGTGCAGCTACTCACAAGCATCATAATGGACATGACCGATGTGTATGAATATGCATGAAAATTTGAAGCATAAATATTTCACCAATAAAACACAAGGCATGAACTACTAAACAACAATTAACATTGGAAAGTGATTCTGGCAACAGAACTACACCAATTTTTCATAGACGGTAATAGGTGGATACCGGGGCTAGTGTTTTAGATGGAGATTGTGATGATGCATTCAATGAAGATGTTGCCCACAACACCTTGGTTTTGATGACAATGATTGCTTTCATTTCCCCCGCCGGAGGGCCCCGGTGGGGTAAACACTTCGGGAAGAGCAAGTAGGGTTCTCTATTCCATCCCTACGGTGAAAAATTATGTCAAAAATATGTTTGTGTTTTTTTGGAAGATGGCGGCGATATTTCACCGAGAGGGCACCCGGGCTCTCATGGGCCGCCCACACCCAAGCCAAGCGCCTACATCCAGGGCATCTGGGCTGCCCGTGTGGGCCTCACGGGCACCTCTAGGCCATCTCATGGCCTTGGTGCTCTTTTGGCCCAAAAACTTCCATCATATTTTTGCTTTATTTTTTCCTGTTCCCGGAAAGTGTTTTTTTTAATATCCCTTATTTCAATTTCTGACAGCTTTTTCGCCCCCTCCCCCTCTACTGAATTTTTCCAATATAAGACAAAATGGTGATTGAATGTGCATAATAAATGAGAAATTTCTTTTATGAATTTGTGATGCAAACCAAACTTATTAGCTCCCCAAAGCTTAGACGTTCCCTTGTTCTCAAGAAAAATCAAGTTTTACGAACATGGCCACAAGTTTATAAAATGAGATGTCAATAACAAAGAATATGAACATATCAACACCACAATTATTTACATAATTACCCATGCTAGCATACCATGCCCTCTCCATAAATGTACCTAATGTGGGTCATGACACCCTACCTTTTATTACAAACCCTATGGTTAAAAGCGACCCAGTATGCCAAACTATACCCAAATCATGCAACAGTTTCAATCACCTCAATCTTTAAGAAGGGTTCATGTGAGAGCTTGGATTGGCAAATGACACATGCTCAACTACCTTTTGTGTCTTCACACAATAAACTAGGAGTCATGTAAACAGATTTTTAGGACAACCTTATTTAGACCAAGCATAAAGAAGGTTAAAGTTTCAATAAATTATTTTGTTTTGACTACTCACATTCATCTTATAGACTTTGCCAAGCTACTAGTTCCATAATTTACTTCCAGTGTGCACGAAATTTTCTCAATGTATGGGATACTTCCCATGTGTAGTTTGTTTCAATATGTAGAAAATGCGTTTCCAGTAGGGAAACGTTTCCCCACGGTGCGCCGGCCGAATCATTGGGCCGGTCGCACCGCTCGCTCCGTGACTTGCTTCCTCTGTAAGTAGGCCCACCACCGAATGACCACCTCTCACGTTATCTTATCTCTTCAGGAACAACGCCAACCGCTCATAACGCATCTCGTCTACACCGCAACCTCCGCTCTCCCCCTTTTCTTCCTCCCTGTAGATGCTCGCGCCTCCCCCACCATGGCCATCGCGCCTCCCCCACCGGCGACTGGCTGTGCCGCCAGCCATGGCCATCGCGCCTCCCCCACCGGCGACTGGCTGTGCCGCCAGCCATGGCCACCGCGCCTCCCCACCGTGGCTGCCCCCACCCCGCCCCCTCACTCCCCACCAGCGACTAGTGCTGCCAACCAATCCCCACCAGCGCTGCCGATGACGGCGACAAGTGATGGAGAGTCGTGGCGGCCGGCGTTGGAGCGTTGCAACCACGGCGACAAGTGATGGAGATCCAGCCTTTCTTTTCTTGGAAGCAGCCCCAGTTTTTGCTACCAACGCCCTTGCCTTTTGCTGGAACTAGTGTAAGATTTTGCTACCACCATGTTTGTTTTTTGATGGAACCAACCCAAGTTTTTGCTGCCTTGCCATTTGCTTTTTGGTACAACCAGTGTACAATTTTGCTACTACTATCTTCAGTTTTTGTTGAAACCAATCAATTTTTTTGCTACCACCATGTTCTTTTTTGATGGAACCAACCCAAAATTTTGCTACCATGTCATTTGCTTTTGGTACAACCAGTGTACAATTTTGCTACCATCATCTTTGGTTTTTGCTGGAACCAGTCAATTTTTGTGCTACCATGTATTTTTGGTGGAACCAGTGCATCACTTTTTTTGCTACCACCGTTTGAGTTTTTGCTACAACCAATGTTCTCAATTGCTACATCCATTTACATGACACACATCACGGCGTCATGTAATTTGCTAGAACCAGCAAACATTTGTTCGAAGCAGCATGATTTTTTGTTCAAACTGGCGTTTCTTTTTGCTGGAACTAACTAATTTGTTTGCTACAAATCGACTACTGAAGTTTTTCTGCTGCTGAGATTTTTGCTGGAACCATTATTTTTTTTGCTGGAACCGGCAAATATTTTTGCTTCAACCCAAAACTTGAGGTTTTTGTTGCTTTTTTTGCTAGACATGGTGGTACAAGTCAACAACGGCGGCGAGCCGGAGACGGGACGGCGAGCCGGAGACGGGGACGCTGCAACCATGATGACAGCGCGCTGGAACCCTCCTATGTGTGAGTTACAACCATGGCAAGCGAAGGCAGCCGAGGCAAGTGACATGCACGAGCGACGGACGAGCGGCAGGCGAGCGCGGGTGACAGGCGCGGTGGCAAGGGTGGCAAGCAAGCACGGGAAGACGAGGAGAAGGGCGGGCGGCCGGCGAGCGCTCGGGATCTGGCATGTGCGCGCACTGCCTTTTTTCCTTGTTTCCTGTGCGTTTGACTTTTGAAACAAAGTAATCAGACGGTTGGGAAAGTATGTATCGGGTGGCTGTAGCTTGACCGGCCCAACTGTTCGGCCGGTGCGCCGGCGCCTATCAGCGCCCGTACTTTCTTTGATGTGACAAAAACTTGCGTCCAATGGAAATGCGGAATGGTTTGTTTGTTTGTGGTAGCACTAAATTTTGCTTCGGCCAGCTCCATGGCAACTGAATTTTGTTCTGATCTAATAGAAATTTGTGAACGGTGTTATGACGCGAAATTGCCAATGCCACTACTACTTGCCAACATTACCGTGCTTTGTCTGTTCATATAAAATGTTTCCGACAATCAACATATTTGCTTCTTTCAAATCACCAACATTAGTACATTACAATGCTTGACATATCCATATAACATTTGCGTACATGCTGCAAATTTGCTTCCATCCACTAGCAAATACTCCTACATACGTAGAACATAATTACAGCAACATTATCATGGAAGATCTTACATGCACTGCAAACTCCCGGCCACAACACACTCTGCATCATTGTAGCATCCTTGGCAACACGATTGTAATCTGGTGCAACAAAATAATGTCTGTCTAATAGAAATGTCGATGAAACAAAAAAAAATCACCCAAGAAGCAGCACACATTGACCGAAGCACATAGGTGTAGTGGTTGAAACACAACGTTTGTACAATAAAAGAAGCACATAATGACAATGGTTGAAGCAAAATAATCACTGCAATACAGACATATGCCACTAATAAAATCAGAAAACACGGCTAGCACAAAGAAATATATTGATGCTGTCATAATATATATGACATGCACGGGAAGTACAGTAAATTTAATTTTGCAAATTGGTATGCTTGCTGTGCAAAATTTGGGTGCAGAAATTTGTCGTGCGTTAAACATTGCTGTTTTACCGCAAAAAACATCTCTATGTTAGAAGCACACTGCAGAAATCAAGAATCCATGATTAACAAGAAGTGAAAGCATATATAATTAAATTTGTTAATTTACATGTTCGCGGCAGAGCATTCATACATTAGAAGCACATCCGAGGAACCACCAAGTGTCCAAGTCATTGACTTGTGGGTTTTTTAAATTTGCCATGCACCCATACCCTTTGCATGTTCTTGCCATTCTTTCTATTCACTGATCTGACACAGCAGTATTCCAGCTCCAACTGCACACAGATAAGCAAATACATGTGAGCGTCTTATAAGCTGTAGACACGTACTAAAAAATGGAACTGAAGCAAACGACCTAAGAAAATGAAGGAAATGAAAAGAGTAAGTATTAATTAGATAAAGCAGGGCAATTTTAGAAGCTTGTTGATGAAATTTGGGATTGGAACCACATTTTGTTTAGTATAAGTCTATAATTCCAAACTACAATTAAAATTAAGGCGTAAAGAATAATTTTGACATACAATTATGGTACATTAACTATGATCCACACAAAAGATAATGTCGGCGAACATAAAGAACAATCAACAAATCATGCCTATATGGTTTGCTGACAGTTGCATACTGGTCAGCGTGACCCTGGACCTACTGTGGTGGTAAATAGGGGCAGATAGGAACTTAATATATTCCTTGTGATACTGGTTTGTTTCAATAGGCAGTCCCTAACAACAGGTATCTAGAACACAGCTGAATACAACGACTCTACAAGATAAAATGAATAGATGAAATGAAATTGGCAACTAGCTAAAACTGTCCTGTGCATGGACATCTTCATGTGCCAGATGCAGCTGCTACCGACTCATGGTGCACTACTGTTCAAAGTAACCTTCGATATCAAATCATTGAGATTTTAGAGTTACCTCTAGTAGTCCAGCAGCATGAAAGAGTTCTCTTACAGTGTCTAATGAGAAGAAATATGAATAGGTGCCATCAGAACGCATATATTCCCGAAATCCCACTCTTTGGTGAGGCAAGAATCGAAGCATTGTCATGTCATAAACGCCTATAATATGAAAACAAGAAGAGTTGTCAGCAAATGATTGCTTATAAATAAATTATACAAGTTAATACCATGTCTGAGATGTTACCATAATCCCTGAACAAAACAAGGCCACCTGGTTTCAGAACAGACACGCAACGCTCTAGAGTAGCTGGAATTGTGTTGAAGGGTATGGCTGACAACGTAAATATCTGTCAACAAAAAGACAGTATTTATAACAAGGTATATATGTGAGCACCAATAGTGAAGGATTGGATTTCCCATTTAATAAATCCGGAATTAGATTTTTAACACAACTTTTGAAAATAGAAATGCGACCACACCACAGTGTCAAATTTAGAAGTATAAGTGAGCTGAATCTAACGCTGATGCAGATGCTCTGGCTGAAGGGAAGGAGAATGATAGATGGCAGAACAAAATTCACCAACCATGGTAATAAAATCTATGCCACGAACACAACACTCATCTTCTTTCAGTGAGATTGGGTTTTTTCCCCTTGTATGAAGATGACTTGAATCTGGAAGGAATAACATAGATGAGTTCAATATTACGTGAAAAGAAATTTTCAAATAGAAGAACATATAAACAAACCAAGTACCTAGTGAGAGCTCGACAACCTTTCCGTTTGAACTTTGACAATATTTGCAGAACAACCAACCTGGAAGTTTTTCTTTAGAAACATCCAACAAAAAAGGGTGGAACCTATCCTTGGCATCAACTCCCTGTGTATTACACACAATCTCATTTGCTTTCTCTAGAGTGTCTTCACTACAGTCACAAGCATAGACAGTGATGCTTGGACTACATCTGCAGGAATCATTCATTATGACTGTCATCATCATTATAGTCCTTGTGTATTCAAGTATGACTGTTGATCAACTACGAAACAATGACTGCTTGCAGATTTACTTTATCCATGTGTTCTGTTCTAAATGCCTAATAGAATCAGTGCCATGAGCGCACAGAAAGAAAAACAAAGGTTTGCATTGCATGCGATAAACTGAAGAAAGAGGGAATTACCAGGATTGGCACACCAAAATATTAAATAATGGCAATGAAAGCACCATGTGTCGCATGCAAACAAAGAACTGCACAAAATGCTATACTTCAGGATTATATATGCACAGGCATCTTGCAGCCTCTCCTGGTTCCATCCAGACCTTAGACAGTAGTAACTATTTTACTTCATCAAAAGCCTTCCATTGCCTAACAAAGGTCTTATAATTTTGGTGGTCGTCATCTACTCATCTTGTTCATAAGTTTATTAAGTACTGCTCACCCCTTAAGTATACTCTTTTACATATACAAATTTCCAGTATTCCTTGAAATGCGTAAAAGGTTCACGGTATGCCACAATCCACAAGTCTTAATATCAGATAGCCAAACAGAGTAGCTGCTCAATTGCAGATCGGCTCTGTTCACCACCTCAATTTGACTGCCAAACAGAGCAGTTCAACCAATGTCTAGAAGGATATAGTTATTGTTCAGTGCACTCATGTCCAATGAATTGGGACCAAGTACTAAACATGAGCTGATTCAGTGGGCAGGTCTGCTAGCATCTATCCATTGCAATCTGGAAGGATGGCACGAGCTTAGGCAATGACTACCTGGCTATATAAGCCAAGGATGGTGTGTTGTATTTTTTTTTTAGCTTTACAGTAGTACAAAGCCCCAATGCAACTTTTCCTTATTTATATATATGGTGTGTTGTAATGGAACGAACCAATTAAATGTTGCAATCGCATCGCCAACCCCCTTCCTTCCTCTCGAACCTACTCTGTTTTTCCTGAACCCCCACTTTGATCTCCCTCTTTGTCAAAGTCATCCCTGACAATCGTTGCATGTACCTTGATGAATGCTCATATTCAAAGCTAGCCGTGGGCTTGCGGCTATAAGACTACTGCAATATGATACAATAAACATTCTGCACTGAGAGAACCTATTACCAATAGATTGCTTTTACTGAAATGAAATTACAGATCCGAGAACATTACCGTAGAATGGGGACAACAGTGCTTCCATTCCCACACCCCACCTCTAAAACCTTTGCACATCCTTTGCTGTTAAGCAGTTCAGGAAATTCCTTCAGCAAATACCTTCTTTCCTAACAAAGTGAGATGGGATCTTAAATTGATTTGCAGGAACTAATGAGACGAACAAAGTCCTACTACATTAGTTCACATAAATATTTGCCTAGTAATCAATAAGGTAATGTATAACACTTTAATTTGATTTTTCCAAAGCTTATGGGTAAACAAAAAGCAGAAAATGAAAAAAAAGGTATTAGTAATTTAGTATACACACAAGATGCTGCTGACACCAGAGTCCTTGGTGTACATATTGGTATACACACATGGCCACATCATACATCATCACCAAAGTAAAAGTTCCCATTCCATAAGAATGAACAAACGGACCATCTTGTGGTATAATTTGGTGATAATGGTAGAGAGTGTCGAACACTGCTACTCAGGAAATAGTTTCATTCTAATTGCTCATTCGACGCTTTAGTTATAGTCTGTCTTCACTCATGAAAAAAATGGGAAGGAAAGTAACCTAGTCTCCCTTCTCTCGCCTTGTGGAGCACACATGCACTGTTACTTTGCTGATGTTTTTTTTTGATACTTTATTGATGTTTTTTCTAGCTGCACGGCTTGACTCCAAAGAAGTGCAGTCGTTTGCCCGATAAAGAAATGCAACCTTGCACTAGTCCATGAATCTGAACATTTCTCTACCAATGTGATCTAGTTCATATTCCTACCGAATCAATAGGTGAAATACAATAAGAAGGTATTTTGCACAAGGGGGCGAGGAGAGAAGGGGAAATAAGGAACCTTGAAGAACTTGCCGGAGGCGTGGCGGCGGTGGAAGCTTCTCCAGGCCTCCGATGACGGTGGCTGCGGCGAGGCGGTGGTCGTGGGGAAAGGGGACAGGTGGTAGGAGAAGGAAGGGTTGGCTTCCACATCCGCCCGGAGGTCCTCCCACTCGAAGTCGTGGCAATGGTACTCGGCCTCCGCCTCTTTCTTGGTGATCCCCCGTTCACCACCCCCGTCCATGGCAGTCACCGTCTTTCTTCGCTGCGACCTTCAGCGAACTCGCCTCAATCGGGGGCGGCGGCGCTGGGTCGGCGATGAGGACTAAAGAGGTGCGGGGAAGAAAAGAACTGGCTGGCTGCGCAGTAACGAGGAAACGGCGCCGTCGGCCAGCGAGGCCAAGATTGGAGAGCAGGAGCGGCGGAGGTGGGGGGCAGAGCATGTAGATCGGTAGGTTCAGGTCGAGAACATATCCGGTGAACGTTCAGGGTCATATGAAATGAAATGAAATGCCATGCATCTCATTCTAGGAAAAAGAAATGTCATTTGGTTTATACGATATGAATCTTTTAATTAGGTTTGAGTTTTCCTTTTTGAAATGTGAAGGATCAGTACCAATTCTACATAGAAATATGAATTCATTCTTACAAACCAAAGAGATTTAAAGAAATAAAAATTCTAAACGAATCCTATAATATACTCCCTCCGTCCAGAAATACTTGTCATTGAAATGGATGTATCTAGATGTATTTTAGTTCTAGATACATCAATTTTCATCCATTTTGATGACAAGTAATTCCGGACGGAGGGAGTACAATTCTAACAAAATTCTTGTAAATCAAAGGAATACCATTTTCTCATTTTGATAACCGTTAGATCGAGGAACCGGACGCACCCATAGATCACATGGCGTGTTGCTGCAGCGCCGGATCTAGCCCAATGAGTCAAGGAGGGCCAAATGTGATACTGTTCATATAAACTTGTTTTTGTAATATTTTTTAACTTTTTGTTATGATATAAAGGCTGTTGGCAAATTCATCACTGGTTTGCAGTATCCGATACTGAGTTGCTGCAACGGTTTATGTGTCGTCGAGTTCGTCACACATTCGTGACGGTTTGCGTTTCGACAATTGGTGACGGTTTGCATTTCTTTTCCGGGATGATGCCCTAGCTGTTCGAATGTTGCCTTTCTACCAGCAGTTTTCAATTTCAATTTCAGACTTGGACAAGCACAATTTGTACATATATATGTGTTCTCCGGGGCCTTTAGGGTGGACTATTCGAATGTGCAAGTTCCGCATAAAATGGCTAGTTTCCAACCCCATTTATGAATACGCCTTCCCACTTTGGATAGGGTACTCCTTGTTCATTCTATTCCGGATCTACTTCGTCCAAGCTTTCTCCACTCTCTGCCAACCCTAGTCATTTGATTTTTTTGTAGAGATTTTAGAGAGGAGCTAACTCTAGCAAGGTCCATCCATTACCCTCTGTTTGACCATTCACTTTCTTGTTTGAGCAAGATTTGAAGCTTAACACTTGTCTTGTTATTCTTGAAAGTTGGATACTCCTGAGTGGTAGGACTCATCGATGAGAATCCGAGCTTATTGTATGGATTTTGTGGCCACCCCAAGGTCAACAACTAGTGGTCGAGCATCGCCTTTGTGGTGGTGCTCAAGAAGAGAATGGGTCTTTGTGGTGTTGGGAATCCTTTGTGGTGCCCCAGCTCTCAAATGGTGATTAGCTTCCCTTTAAAGAAGTGAACATTGGGATACATCTTCGTCTCTGCATGACTTGGTTATTTCTATAAGTGTAAGGGCATATTTCTCCCTATGTGGTTTTGGTGATTGATGATAATGCATTTGCGGACTAATCGTGTGCATTGAGCATTTCAGATATCTCATGTCTAGGCACAAGACGATTCGGTGCCCCTCGGAGCCTAGTGAAGACGGCGTTTCTCTATGTTTCTTTTCGGTGGATTTGAGTCGTAGGAAAGTCGTACTATTAAGAGGGGGTCCGCTTCGAAAAGGTTAGGGTGGAATCAACACGTACATGTATGTTCCTTTGCACCACCTTTCCTTTGCTTCTTTGGAGCACCGACCATTTATCCGTGTCTTTACAAAATGAAGGACTCCAAAGTGTGCAGGGAGCGGTAATTTTATTAGTACGTGTCTCCCCAGCCTAGACAAACACTGCCTTTCGGTAATACCGTAAGGACATGCGGTAGTACCGCTCAGGCGGTTCTACCACTCGTTGCTTTAATGCATCAGGGCCTCGTCTGGTCTCTGCCGCAGGAGCGGTAGTACCATACCATCGAGTGGTAGTACCACAAGGCCTTGCGGTAGTACCACAAGTCAGTGCGTTAGTACCGCATGTCGTGGGCTGAGTTAGTGGGTAACGGTTGGATCTTTCCTCTCACTATATAAGGGGGGTCTTCTTCCCCCAAGCTGACCACCTCTTCCCTCCCCGAGCTCCATTTTCGCCCAATCTCTCTCCCTAGCCAATCAAACTTGTTGATTCTCTAGGGATTGGTTGAGAAGGCCCCGATCTACACTTCCACCAAGAGAAATTTGATTCCCCCCACTAATCCCTTGCGGATCTTGTTACTCTTGGGTGTTTGAGCACCCTAGACGGTTGAGGTCGCCTCGGAGCCATATTCCATCGTGGTGAAGCTTCGTGGTGTCGTTGGGAGCCTCCAATTAAGTTGTGGAGATTGCCCCACCGCCTTCAAGGGCACCAATAGTGGAATCACGACATCTCACATTGTGTGAGGGCGTGAGGAGAATACAGTGGCCCTGGTGGCTTCTTGGGGAGCATTGTGCCTCCACACCGCTCCAACGGAGATGTACTTCCTCTAAAAGGAAAGGAACTTTGGTAACACATCCTCGTCTCCACCGACTCCACTCTTGGTTATCTCTCACCTTTACTTGTGCAAGCTTATATTGTGTTGTATCCCTTGCTTGCTTGTGTGCTTGTTATTGTTGCATCATATAGGTTGCTCACCTAGTTGCATATCTAGACAACCTACTTTGATGCAAAGTTTAATTTGGTAAAGAAAAGCTAAAAATTGTTAGTTGCTATTCACCCCCCTCTAGTCAACTATCGATCCTTTCAATTGGTATCAGAGCCTTGTCTCTTTATTAAGGACTTTACCGTCCGAAGAGTATGGTTGACACCATAGACGGCGGGGAGGAGCACCCCAGTGTGAATCCATCCTCGTCTAGGGCCGATGGGGGATCCTCGATCTCTCATGAGGAATTTAATGCGGCTTTGGACACATTGAAAACATCCATGACGACTGAGGACTAAGGCATGTTTAAGGAGTTTCTTGATGGTCTTAAATTATCCACTGCACCATCGGAAGTGGTCGATCCCACTAACAAGGTGACGGATGCTAACTCCGATAAGGGAGAAGCTACTGGTGATAAAGTTCCTTTGCCTAGTGGTAGAAGTGGAAACGGCATATTTCCCATGTTGAACCACCTCTTACTTATGGAGGACCGGTTATCTCCACCCATTTGAATCATGTTGGTCCTCCTCCTAAGTTTGTGAAAAATGAGGATTTTGCCTCTTGGGTCTACCGTTTTAAACGTCGCTTAAATCATAGTTCTACTAATCTTTGGAGAATTATTGAGAAAGGTTTCTACCCGCATGACCCAAGCAACCTTACTCCTAGAGAAGTCGCGGATCATCAATTCAACGAGTCCACTCTCTTCATTATCCAAGATGCAATTCCACTCGAAGATATTGCGCATCTTCGACCTTTCACCGTGGCTAAGGAAGCATGGCAACATGTTGTTTCCATTTACAAGGGCAGCGCAAGCATTCAACGCTCCAACTATGAAGTGGTGCAAGATGAAGCCGATGAGTTTGCGATGAATGAAGATGAAGAACCTCGTGAGCTCTATCGGAGATTAACCACTCTCGCGGTCTCACTCCGAGATCATGGGAGCAAGGATACAAATGACAATTGGATCCAGCGCAAGTTTCTCAAGGCCATGATGCCCTACCATAAGGCCATGTCATCTGTCATCCGTCAAAGGCCGGACTTTCATACCTTGTCCTCAAGTGAAGTGTTGGATGAGTTTGTTGCTATGAGGATCTTGGACAAGACCGCCGACAATGCGGTGATGCGCTCTCAACGGGTAAAGAAACCCAACCTTGCTTTGAAGGCCAAGGCTAGTGTGGAAGATTAGGATGAAGAGGAAGAAGAGGAGAGTAACCCCAAAGATACAAAATATGCTTATCATGAACACATGGCTCTCGCTTCAAGGCAGTTTTGGAGCAAGAAGAACTCAAGGCCCAACTTCAACAAGAACAACTCAAGTGGCACCAAGGGCAAGCCTCCGTTGCCATTGCCACAACTCCATGGGTGTCCCTCTTTGACTCACCCAACGAGAACATCACCTCCAAGTGCCTCATGGCCAAAACCACCAACAAGGTAACCCCCAACATCAAAACTACCATCACTACTAATCCTTCCTTGATGGATTGCATTGATAAAAGTGAGGGGTCTAATGAGGAAGTAAATGAATTTGAGTCTTTTATGAGTAAGCTCAAGGGTAAATCTAAGAGGCACTTTGTTGCTCTCTTGGAACAACTTGGTGAAGCCAATGACATGATCGTGGCTCACGAAGAAACCATCTCTAAGATGGAAGGACATAGTCGTGACTATGCCGATGAGATATCGGATCTCTCTAATGCTCTTGAGGAGAGCGTGGTCATCGTTTGGCTCTTGAGGAGTCACACAACGATGATCTTGCTAAATTAAAGAAAGATCTTGATCATGCTCTTGTTGTATCTCGTGTGCTCAATTCCGAGAAGGCTAAACTTGGGGTTGACCATGCTAGACTCAAGTAGGAGTTTGATATACTTGACAAGGATCACAAGGCCTTGAAGGGTGCTCATGCTATCCTCAAGGAGTCTCATGATCAACTCCAAGTGAAGCTAACCATGGAGAAAGCCACTTTTCCTCATATCGTCTTAATTGATAATGCAAATGCTATTAACCCGTGTTGTGAGCATGTGCATCTTGTGGACGAGAATGCCAAGTTGAAGGAGCAACTTGAGAAAGGCCTTGTGTCTTGCATACAAGGTGAGAAGAACCTCAACGATCTTTTGAGCAATCAAAAGGAAGTTGTGGGCAAGGAGGGAATTGGGTTTGCGCCCAAGTCCAAGAACAAGAAGAAGAATGACAAGGCCAAACAACCTCTTCCTCTCAAGCAAACTTTTGTGAAGGAGGGAGAGGGTGCTTCTAAGGAGAAGAAGAACAATGCGAAGGGTGGTGGTGTCAAGAAGGGCATTGCCACTCCTTCCAACAAAGCAGGCGACTTTAACCCTTCTTATGTGCTATGCCATGCTAGTGATGGGCATGTTTATGCCAAATTTGTTGGTTCTCCTTATGAGTACATTGAATGGTCTATTTGGGTTCCTAAGACCCTTGTTACTAACATCAAAGGACCCATTACAAAATGGGTACCTAAAACCAAGAATTGATCTCTTGTAGGTATTTGCTTCCGGTGGGGGATCATGGTTGCTCGATAGTGGAGCCACATATCATATGACCGGAAGGAAGGACTTGGTGGTGGACATGCACAAGGTCTCATCTATGCCCACCAATGTCGAGTGGGGTGATGCCTCGTATTCTAAGGTATTGGGTCTTGGCAAGGTTGTCATTTCTCATGATCTCACGATCGAGAAAGTCATGCTTGTTGAGTCCCTTGCATACAATTTACTTTCCGTTTGTCAACTTGCACTCATGGGCTTTGCCACTTTATTTGATATTGATATTGTGGCCCTCTTGTAGAGCAAGACTCTTAAAGTAGCCTTTGTTGGGCATGTCGAGAATGGTCTTTATGTGATTAACTTTTCGGAGCGACCCACTAAGACCGCGACATGCCTAATGGCTAAAGTGGACGTGGGATGGCTTTGGCATCGCCGTTTAGCCCACATCAATATGAGATCTTTGCAAAGTCTTCTCAAGGGGACCATGTCCGCGGACTAACAAATGTTAGTTTTGCCAAAGATCGTGCTTGCAGTGCTTGTATCGAAGGAAAGCTACATGAGAAGGCTCACCCTCCCACGACTATCATCTACTAGAAGAGGCCCTTGGAGCTCCTTCACTTGGATCTCTTTGTACCTCCATCCTTTGATAGTCTTGGTGGTAGAAAGTATTGCTTGGTGATTGTGGATGATTATTCAAGATACACTTGGGTATATTTCTTCAAGAGGAAGAGTGAGACTCAACAAACCGTCATTGACTTTGCAAATGAAGCTCAACGTCAACACAATGCAAAGATCTTTACAATAAGAAGTGACAATGGCACCAAGTTCAAGAACTACACCTTGGATGAGTTTCTTAGTGATGATGGGATCAAGCATCAATATTCCACACCTTACACCCCTAAAAAAAATGGTGTAGCGGAGAGGAAGAACGGGACGTTGATAGACGCGGCAAGGACCATGATGGCGGAATTCAAGTCTCCCTACAACTTTTGGGCTGAAGCCATCAACACTACTTGTCATGCATCCAATCGGCTTTATCTCCGCAAAGGCTTGAACAAGACTCCATATGAGATACTTACCGGTAACAAGCCCAACCTCAAGTACTTCCGGGTGTTCGGTTGTAAGTGTTTCATTCTCAAGAAAGGTGTTCGTTTGTCTAAATTTGAGGTTAGAGCTCATGAGGGCATATTTGTTGGTTATGCTACAAACT
This sequence comes from Triticum aestivum, assembly GCF_018294505.1. Lineage (NCBI taxonomy): Eukaryota > Viridiplantae > Streptophyta > Magnoliopsida > Poales > Poaceae > Triticum > Triticum aestivum. The sequence continues at coordinate 129,576,212 of NC_057813.1, read as the reverse complement.
CTCATGCTTACCGTGTCGGACTCATTGAGGAGACGTGTAGCGTGGAGTTTGACGAGAATAACGGCTCCCAAGTGGAGCAAAGTGGTACTTTGTGATGTAGGTGATGAAATTCCTCCCCAAGCCATAAGAAGAATGGGTGTTGTTCATATCCTACCCATTGAGGAACCCCTTGTGGCCGAAGGAGAAGGACAAAGTTCCACACAAGTGGAGCCATCACCAACCCAAGACCCACACGCTTCTGAAGAACAAAGTGAAGGCCCTCAACCAAGTGAAGAAGATCAAGGGCAAGATCAATTTCAAGATGGTGGTGAACCACCAAGTGATGCCCAAGGTCAAGTTCTCCCTCCCGAGCAAGCTCAAGATCAAGAACAAGCTCATGATGACGCTCAAGATGATCAAGTTACTACTCCTCAACTATCTCTTGAGGAGGAATTTGAGCGTCGTGCCGCCAAGATTGCTTCCAAGCTCACTACCAAAGATCATCTTATGAAGAATGTGCTTGGAAGCTTGAGAAAGGGGGTAAGCACTCATAGACAATTAGCAAACTATTGTGAACATCACGCATTTGTTTCTTGTATTGAAACCCAAAAGGTCTATGAGGCGGTCGAGGATCCGGATTGGCTCAATGCCATGCATGAAGAACTCAAAAACTTCGAGCACAACAAGGTGTGGAGATTGGTGCCAAGGCCAACGGGGAACCATAATGTCATTGGAACCAAGTGGATATTCAAGAACAAACAAGATGCTCATGGGATTATCATTCGTAACAAGGATCGTTTGGTAGCACAAGGCTACTCCCAAGTCAAGGGTATCGACTATGTTGAAACCTTTGCTCCCGTTGCTCGCCTTGAATCTATTTGTTTGTTGATTGCTTATGCTTCTCATCATAACTTCAAGTTGCAAAAAATGGATGTGAAGAGTGCTTTTCTTAATGGTCCTATTAATGAGTTGGTGTATGTCAAACAACCCCTGGAGTTTGAGAATCCTGAGTTCCCCAATCATGTGTACCAACTCGATAAGGCACTCTATGGCCTTAAACAAGCCCCACGTGCATGGTATGAGCACCTTACCGAGTTGTTGCAAGATCGTGGGTTTGAAATTAGGAAAATTGACCCCACTCTTTTTACTAAGAAGGTCAAAGGGGAGTTGTTTGTATACCAACTATATGTTGATGATATTATCTTTGGTTCCCCTAACAAAGCTTTCAATGGTGAATTTGCCGCTCTCATGACCTCTAAGTTCAAGATTTCCATGATGGGAGAGTTGAAGTTCTTTCTCGGGTTCGAAATCAAACAAAGAAGAGAAGGAACCTTAATCAACCAAGCAAAATACACTCAAGACATGCTCAAGAGATTCAAGCTAAGTGATGTCAAGCCGGCTTCCACTCCAATGCCCGTCAAATGCCAACTTGACACTGATCCCAATGGTAAAGCGGTGGATCAAAAGGTATATCGTTCCATGATTGGCTCCTTGCTTTACCTTTGTGCATCTAGACCGGATATCATGTTGAGTGTGAGAATTTGTGCATGGTTTCAAACCGCGCCTAAGGAAAGCCATTATGTGGCGGTCAAGCGAATCTTTCGATATTTGGCTCATACCCCAAACTTTGGATTATGGTACCCAAGAGGAGCTAACTTCAACCTTTTGGGCTATTCAGACTCAGATTGGGGAGACAAAGTGGATAGGAAGTCAACCTTTGGAGGGTGCCAATTTCTTGGTTGCTCTTTGGTGAGTTGGTCTTCTAAGAAGCAAAGTTGTGTGTCTCTCTCGTCCACCGAAGCAGAGTATGTGGCCGTCGGTAGTTGTTGTGCTCAACTTCTATGGATGAGGCAAACTTTAAAGGATTACTGTGTCATTTGTGACAAAGTGCCTCTTTGGTGTGACAATGAAAGTGCCATCAAGATTTCTCTCAACCCGGTGAAACACTTCAAGACGAAGCATATTGAGATTCGGTATCACTTCATCTGGGATCACATTAGGCGAGGGGAGATCCAGCTCAAATATGTCAACACTCATGATAACCTTGCAGATATTTTCACGAAGCCCTTGGATGAAGCAAGATTTTGCGAGTTAAGGCATGAGCTAAATGTCATTGATTCGAGCAATGTGGCTTGAACCCTTGCACACCCCAGCATACTCATCTTGATGTCTTGTTTAGATGTAGGCATGGACATAGGGGGAGTGTTGTTCTCTCAATGAACTCTCCCTCCCCCCATTATGCATAAATTGATCAACTCTTTCACATTAGCCATTTTTTATGGTACTTGTGCTTCAAAGACGAGTTTTGGTCATGGGCCCAAGGATAATTCTTCGCGGTGCCATACCAATTGACTCAAACATAGGTGGCTCCGGCCACCGCCCTCTCCTTTTGAGAGTTTTTGTTTCGTGTTTGGTCCTTGTTGTCTTTTGCCTTCTTTTGAGCCGTGTTTGTGTTTGAGTTGCCTCGTGTGTGTGCTCGTTTGCGTGTCCGATTGCATTGCAAAGGCCGTGTTTTTTTGTTTTTGTCAAAATGTGCACTTTCTTGGGTTTACGGTACTACCGTGGCAAGCCACGGTACTACCGCAGGAGATGGGTTGTCCTGTGCGTGCACAGCTGCATCCCAGGCATGGTACTACCGCTTCCATCGCGGCAGTATTTTTTTATTGCCGCTGGAAGAGCGGTACTACCGCCCTGTGTGCGGTACTTCCGCCCGGGCGGTACTACCGCGATGACCCGTAGTACTATCGCGCCATCGTGACCGAGTGGGGGTTAAGAGCGGGCAGGGGGAGTTCCAACTCCCCCATACCCATTCATATCTTTTCCCCACTTCGTCTCTCTCTCTCTCTCTCTCTCTCTCTCTCTCCTTCCCAAGAATGGCGCCAGAGGACCTTGCCGGATCTCCATCTCCGGCCGCTCTCCTCGCATTCTGCCCAGTGGAATCGATCCCCACGTCGCCCTCTTGCCGTGGAACCCGGTATCTCCCTTAGACCTTCTCTATTTGCCTTGTAGTTTTTATTCTAGGTTTTGGGAGATGCATGTGTAGTTCTTGAGATTTTTGGCTAAATCGTTGCAAGAGGAGAGTGTAGGAGAGTGCTAGTGTTGTAGAGATGTTATTTGGTATGTTGCAACATTGTAATTTTGATCAACGGTAGTACCGATCTAATTTTCTGGATGTGCCTAGATCCACTCTTGCCAGATTCAAATCCATGCAGTACTACCGCTCCTCTCATGCGGTACTACCACTCTGGCAAGATCCGCCTCGTACGGTACTACCGCTCCGTTGGAGCGGTACTACCGCACGGTGCACGGAAGTAAAAATTTACTTCCGCTCTAGGCGCAGTACTACCGTGCCATCCCGGGCAGTACTACTGCAGCTAGAGTAGCTGTAAATTTTTACGTCCACCTCATGGTGCGGTACGACTATTGACATATGAACTACCTTGTTGTGACTACCCAATCTTATTTCTACAGGTTTCTTTTGTTTTGGCCTTGGTCTTTGCAATGACCCTTCTCGTTCTTCTCGTGTGTTTTGTGTTGTGTGTCATAGGTGGTGGCTCAAATGTCCGTCGCTCGAATCCCAGCTGCGACACGAGCTCCAAGCGGCTTCGCAATCAAGAAGCACCTGAGGGCTCCAATGCTCCACAACGCAATGTCAAGAAGACCGCTAACAAGTTCAAGGAGCCAAATGTTGGCATGGGCGAGATGCCTCAAGCCGAGTTCATCACTCGAAGGAGGATCAACCCCTATGTGCATCCTCGTGAGAATGTTAAAGGGAATGAGTTGTTCTGGACCAAGCAGCAAAATCTCATCTACATCGATGCGATCAAGTCCAAGCACAACATCTATGTTCCAATGTAGTGGATTGATATGAATCATCTAAGGAAGGACTGGACATACTTTGGTGAGGCGTTGGATTTGGTGGAGCAGTTTGGCATTGAAGAGTTTATCACGTTCCACATGGACTTTGACCCGGAGATCGTGGCTCAGTTCTTTGCTTCCGTCCACTTCCACATGAATGAGGAGCGGACTATGACTTGGATGACCAATGGGAAGAGGATATCTGCTAAGTGGAACGAATTCATGAAGATGTTGCACATTCGTGATGAGGGGCTCAATGTGCCCGTTGGTGTCCACCCACACAGCAACCCAGAGTCTGCCAACAAGAACAAGCTTCAACCGTTCCTTGTGGAGAAGAAGTTAGTCAATGGCACGCAGTCTTGGGTACTCAGCCCTTTCCTTGACGTCATGCACCGGATCTTCCGCAACACTCTCTTTCCGCGCATTAGTGACAAGGATAAGGTGCATGCTTATCTCGTGGATATGATGCTTCTTTGTGAGGAGGCGCGTCATCAAGTTACCCAACCATTGGACGTCTCTCATGTCATATGGGTTGAGCTCTGGTTTGCGGTCTACAATCGCAAAGTTCCCATCTATGGACCATACCTGCATCTCTTGATCTCGAAGACTTGGGAGAAGCTCTTTCCGAATGAAGACTTTTCTGCTCCAAACTGGGTTCTCCATGAGCCTATCAAGCTGCGTCAGAAGAACAAGCTGGCCAATACCACTACCTGGGTTGAGGCTAAGGCTGCTAGGATGAATGTGGATGAGGACGAGGTTGAGGAGGAGGAGGCTGAGGACAGTTCTGCGGGGTACGCTCCTCCCTCTACTGAGCCCTCTTGGACTAAGAGGCTGAAGGCAGATGAAGGCTCTGTTCTGCATGCAGGCCAAGGGGTAGTACAAGACCCATGTCGCTCAGAAGAAGAGTCACCAGCGCAACAAGAGGATCTTGAGGATGTTCGGCGAGCATGTATCAAGCGGGTCAAAGAAGAACATCACTCCTGAGGCTGACTGGATGACGAAGCAGGGCTATCAGTGGACCGAGTCAGAGGAGGAGTCCATTCCCGCTGCCGAGACCGATGAGGAGATTGTTGGGTGATTTCTGCAGAGGGAGCTACCACCTGTGTTGTAGTTGTCCTCTTTGCCTTTTTGGTGTCTTGACGCCAAAGGGGGAGAGAGTGTAGGATTTGCGAGTCGTGTCTCTTTGTTTTTGTTTCGTTGGACCTTCGTTCGTTGCTTTGGTTTGTTGGTTTGTGTTCGTGTGAGACCCGGAGACTATCATATGGTGTGAGACATATGCACTCAAGCTTATCTTATTCTCTATTATGCTTAGTAGTTTGTGAGCTTATGCTATCTTGTGCCCTTTGCTTTTATGCTCATATACATTACCTTGCCTCCATGCTTAGTGTCATTTATATTGTTGCAAGGAATGCCGTCTATAAAATATAGGGGGAGTGTTGATCCCAGTATGTGTGTCGTGCAGTCCAAAGTATATCTATAGAGTGCACACATCTAGGGGGAGCTTGTCTATATTTTATAGGTGTTGGGTTTGTTTATGTTCATTTTATATCTTATGTGCAAATCTCGTATTGTCATCAATCCACCAAAAAGGGGGAGATTGTAAGGGCATATTTCTCCCTATGCGGTTTTGGTTGAGCATTTCAGATATCTCATGTCTAGGCACAAGACGATTCGGTGCCCCTCGAAGCCTAGTGAAGACGACATTTCTCTACGTTTCTTTTTGGTGGATTTGAGTCATAGTAAAGACGTACTATTAAGGGGGGGACGCTTCAGAAAGGTTAGGGTGGAATCAACACGTACACGTCTGTTCCTTTGCACCACCTTTCCTTTGCTTCTTTGGAGCACCGACCGTTTATCCGTGTCTTTATAAAATGAAGGACACCAAGTGCTATTGTGCTGTGGCGTGCGGTAGTACTGCTCAAGGGAGCAGTAGTACCGCAGTGGCCCACGGTAGTACCGGCCAGGGAAGCGGTAGTACCGCTCCTCAGGAGCGGTAGTACCGTGGCCTCTAGCCCAACACACTGACTTGCGCAATCTGTTATTGGAAGTAATTTTTTACATCCCCGCCCTACACGGTAGTACCGCTCCCTGCATGCGGTAGTACCGTGCCGGATTTTTGCACAAACTGAAACTCAGCGGAAGTAGCCACGGATGTAATTTTTTTAGTCCGTGCCTTCCCAGCCTAGTCAAACCCTGCCTTGAGGTAGTACCGCAAGGACGCGCGGTAGTACTGCTCCGGCGGTTCTACTGCTCGTTGCTTTAATGCAATAGTGCCTCATCTGGTCTCTGCCGTTGGAACGGTAGTACCGTACTATCGAGCGGTAGTACCGCAAGGCCTTGCGGTAGTACCGCAAGTCGGTGCGGTAGTACCGCATGTCGTGGGCTGAGTTAGTGGGTAACGGTTGGATCTTTCCTCTCACTATATAAGGGGGTCTTCTTCCCCAAGCTGACCACCTCTTCGCTCCCCAAGCTCCATTATTGCTCAAAACTCATTTTCACCCGATCTCTCTCCCTAGCTAATTAAACTTGTTGATTCTCTAGGGATTGGTTGAGAAGGCCCCGACCTACACTTCCACCAAGAGAAATTTGATTCCCCCCACTAATCCCTTCCGGATCTTGTTACTCTTGGGTGTTTGAGCATCCTAAACGGTTGGGGTCACCTCGGAGCCATATTCCATCATGGTGAAGCTTCATGGTGTCGTTGGGAGCCTCCAATTAACTTGTGGAGATTGCCCCAACCTTGTTTGTAAAGGTTCGGTCGTCGCCTTCAAGGGCACCAATAGTGGAATCACGACATCTTGCATTGTGTGAGGGCGTGAGGAGAATACGATGGCCCTAGTGGCTTATCGGGGAGCATTGTGCCTCCACACCGCTCCAACGGAGACGTACTTCCTCTCAAAGGGAAGGAACTTCGATAACACATCCTCGTCTCCACCGACTCCACTCTTAGTTATCTCTCACCTTTACTTGTGCAAGCTTATATTTTGTTTGTATCCCTTGCTTGCTTGTGTGCTTGTTGTTGTTGCATCATATAGGTTGCTCACCTAGTTGCATATCTAGACAACCTACTTTGATGCAAAGTTTAATTTGGTAAAAAAGCTAAAAATTGTTAGTTGCCTATTCAAC
>NC_057813.1:129561701-129568869 GCF_018294505.1 Triticum aestivum | reverse complement strand
GTCAACTATATCGATCCTTTCAATAAGTGATCTTTGTCACTTGTTGTTTATCTTTGGTCATGTGACCATGCAAGTGTCATATAAGTTGTCCTCATCGTAGTTACATCAAGGTCCTTATATTTCACCAAGCCTAACTTGTAAAGAAAATTAGCTAAAATGTGTAGAAGACCTATTCACTCACCCTTTAGGTTTGACTCGGCCCTTTCAATTGCTATAAGAGCCAAGGACTCTTTCCAAGGGCTTCACCGCCTTAAGAGTGTGATGGCCCAGAAAAAGGGTGTGACCAGATAATTCCGGCCAAGCCATGAAGATTTACTCACCCACCGACATCGACAAAATGATGTTAGATTATAGCGTCGAAATGGGCCATCACCAGCATAGTTGTGAAGCTCTTTCGCTTTCGTCCCATAGTGGTGACGGTTCCGCCTCACAAACGGTAGAGTCTCCAATCAAGGTCGCTGGTAGTGTTCCTCCACCTACCTACAAGCAAGCCAGCTGGAATTACACACCACCACTGCCTTCTGCCCCTCAACATTCACTATGTCGGCCCTCCACTTGTCTTTTGAGAGATCACACTTTGCTCATTGCAAAATTTATATGAAGTCTCACATTTAGCTCATCTGTGGTGCTATGGGAGATCGTGGTGCGAGGATTAATCCGGTTGATGTCAGAAATATGACTCGTGAAGTAATTCAACCCGGTTAATGTCAGAAATTTTGAATCCTTCGTCCCGGGATGTCTCATGGCCCCTGTCTCCTACTCAAGACGACGCCTTCCCTCGAGACCCTTCGTGTCCACATCGATCCGTCCTTGGAGGAGCCTGATGATGAGATACCTCGGCAGTCGACCTTGCTTCGGCAAAACTGCTTGAACGAGTTCGTGATGCTTGGTTTTGAAGCAGCGGAGAGGCATGTTTACCTTGTTCGTGATGCTTGGTTTTGAAGTCAGATTTGTCGCGGGAGTATGCGCGGCTTTGTGTCGTTCGTATCACCTTGTTCAAGAACGGGCATGTTTGCGACAAGGGGGACTGTGACTGGGAAGGGTGACGCAGCGACAACAGTGGTCGTGGGCCGACGAGGACAAGACCGCCAGGATGATCTTGAACGTGGATGGAGTTTCATCCTCTCCCATAGCTCCTAGTCAACTTTTTTTTTTGCTGATCAGCTCGTCTCATTTCTGTTGTAGAGTTCAGTGGTTGATTTTTTTTTCCGTTGCCCATCTCTAGATGTTCAGGGAAAATGCAACAAGAAGAACCAACCGGTTACCAAACACAAACAAGGTCGTCGGACATCACTCCCCGTCCAGGCACCTCTTCGTGTGACATTGTGAAACGCATGGCGCTGGCGGAGCTGCAGCCTGCAGCCACGAATCGTTGAGCTTCATAGACGTATGATGCTGATGGCCTCCTTGAGTACCTTGCGCTCCAGTTCTGCTGCTCCTCTACAAGGCGGGAGAGCCTTTAGATTGGAATGGACGACAGATTTATGAGCTGCAGCATGCATACAGTAACAACCGTACTGCAGAGGAGCAGAACCCAAGATTGTTATGTCTTATTGGGGCGTCTTTGATTCACAAGATTCTAAAAGCGTAGAAATAGGAAACATGCCGGAATGTGATATAGGAAGACAACAGAGGACTAGGAAACTCAGGAATTATGTAAACTTGCGTTTGGTACGCAAGAATAGGAAAACCAAATAAATCCTACTTTCTCTGTTCCATAATTCTTATCGTGGTTTTAGTTCACTAAACACAGTCAAATCAAAGTCAAATAAAGTGAAAAGGTATAATTAAGATGATATTATACCACTAAAGACTCATATCTAATACTTCATGTGTAGAGATTCTAAAAGGAGGTTCAACTGGATTGTAAAATTCCTGCATTTTTCCTTTAAAAGAGGGATCAAAGGAAATTCTCCTCCATTTTCCCTTTGAACCAAATGAATGAACAGTGCTATCAAAAGAAATCCTCATGTTCCTATAATTTTCCTCTACTTTTCCTCTGAACCAAACAACCCCTTACTACAACTGCTGGAGCAAAACATCAGGTTGCCAGGTTTAGACAGGAACTGCTGGAACCAGATATGGCCTGCTTCGGTAGCGATACAGCATCACGCCTAGCACGTGTCAGCTCTTTCACAACATCCATCATGGAAGGCCTCTGTCTTGCGTCCTCCGTGGTGCATCTAAGGGCTATCGACAGCACACTGCATACTTCCTCCAGTTCAGCAGTGCCACATACCTCACGCATTAGGGCAGGGTCGCACACGGACTCGATCACATTGCCCTCATTCAGGGTGGAGGATACCCAGCTGACTAGGTCCACATCGTGAGGGAACGAGGGATCCAGGGCCATCTTTCTGGTAATCAGTTCAAGTAATACCACTCCGTAGCTGTACACATCGAACTCAATGGTACTCCTGGTTGAAAATGCCATCTCTGCCAGAAACCATAAGGCCCATTAGATATACATGTGCGTAATACAATGTCACTCAGTCTCCAGTTCAAAAGTATGAGCAGAAAGAAGCTGTGGCTGTATATGCACATTAGATTTTCAATGTGCACGTATTTGCAACGTATTATGCCCATCGTCAGTGTATTTACAGATTTAGCAAGCCTTTGTTTCCCATTCTTGTACTACATGTTCTACTATTTGTCAAACGATGAGGCAACTATAATGCATGACTGCATTAAAACAACCAAACTTACCCTTTTTCTCTTGAATAAGCTAAATGTTAACAAGGAATGGATACAAATTCTGTAAAAGATATCATGATTTTGATGTCATTATTTTTAACAAACACATACATGAAATCAATCGCAGCAAGCTCCGAACAGAAGAATGCAATAAAAATATGAAATAATTTATTGACCAAGCCAAGAAAAGCATGCACCATATTTTTAACATTCATACCTGGGGCCATATATCCAACAGTGCCAATGATTCCGGTAGTTTCTGAAGCAGCAGGAGACAGGTCGATAAGCTTTGCAATGCCAAAGTCTGAAATATGTGGCACCATGTCCTTGTCCAACAGTATATTTTTCAGTTTAATGTCGCGGTGAATAATGGCTGGGTGGCAGTCGTTGTGGAGATAAGCTAAACCATGTGCTGTACCAAGAGCTATGTCATACCGTATCCTCCACTCCAGAATTGGAGCTGGCTCAGCCCCATGGAGAACATCATAAAGGCTACCATTGTCCATAAATTCATAGAGGATCAACCCATACTCACGCCTGAACAAAACATCCTTTAGCTTTACTAAGTTCCTATGCCTAATTTGACCAAGCGTATTCATCTCCCTTATCATGCTTCCATGCAAAATCTTGTGTGCATGACCCACAAGCTTCTTCACGGCATATACTTCTCCTGACCTCAATGTTGCCTTGTATACAGTTCCTTGGCCACCTGTGCCGATGATGTACTTGTCATCAAAGTTTTCAGTTGATTCCAAAACCTCATTTAATTTAGAAGATGACTCCCCAAAAAATGGATTTAACTCTCCCTCAGGTTTAGTCTTGGAACCTCTGTATTTCAGAAAGATACAGAGTATCAGAAACACACCAACAAAAACTGAACCAAGACATATCATAGCTATCTTGACTCGGCCATGTACTCCTCTTCTCCTCAATGAACTACAAGGTTCCAAAACATTAGCTCCCTTGCAAGAAGAATCACCATCATGACAAGACACACAGAGATCTGAATTTCCACTAAATGGGCTTGGTGTAGAATTCATAAACCGTAAAAGATTCTCTGGCACTGGCCCGCTGAATCTGTTATTGGAAAGATTCAATGTATACAATGCACGTAGACTTCCTAACGGAGCAAGATCCCCACTGAGATTATTACCAGACAAATCTAAGCTGGCAAGATCCACCAAGTAGCGTAATTGAGATGGAATGCTGCCCTCCAGCCCATTGCTGCTAAGGTTTAGTGCAGTACTCAATCTTTTCAAAATTCCTAATGATGAAGGGAGATGACCACCAAGAGCATTGCCGCCAAGTTGTAGCTCGACTAGCCCATGTAACTGCGAGATACAATCTGGAATGCCTCCACTTAATCTATTCCCCTGTAGCCGCAGATTTAACATAAACTCCAGCTTGCATACTGTTGTGAGCGCAGAACCATTCAAAGAGTTGAAACTCAAATCAAACAAGTGCAACTTCGAGCAACTGGAAATCTGTGCAGGAATTGCCCCCTCTAGGCTGTTGTGGGAGAGGTCAAGACTTTCCAACTTCACTAATTGTCCGAGTTCGGGTGGTATTGGACCACCAAGCTTGTTTGCAGACCAGTTTATCGCTGTAATGTTAGCACACCTGCCCAAGCTTGCAGGAATATGACCACTTAAGGAATTGTGACTCAAATCTATGTACCGCAGATTTGCACAGTCTCGGAATTGCGGAACTTGCCCACTGAGATTGTTGTTATGGAGTCGAACTCGCTCTAAACTTGGGCAGTTAGCAACAGTGAACGGGATGGTACCATTGAGAAAATTATGCCCCAAATTCCAAACTGTTAATCTTTTACCCGAACAAATGTTCGGTGGGATTCCACCAACAAACCTATTATTTGTGAAGTCGATCTCTATTAAAGGGCTGTTAATCCCAAATCCTGGTGGTATGACTCCAGTGAACAGATTATCCTGTAGTTTGACGAACTTAAGGTGCTTCAACTCGGCCGACATTGGAGGTAGGCCCCCAGATAAGCTGTTGTTGTACAGAAGGACATATTCGAGGCCTTGGATGCCCCAAATATCCTGAGGGAACTCCCCACTGAGGCGATTCTCAAACAGAAATAGCTGCTGCAAGTTACGCAGATTAGCCAGCTGTTTCGGAACGGTGCCCTCAAGCTGGTTTGCGTCCAGCTGCAGCCACACCAGCGACCGACAGCTACCAATCTCAGGAGGGATCAGCCCAGACAAAGAATTCTGAGTAAGTATAAGGATTGATAGCTTTTTCAATAAACCGAGTGAAGTTGGTATCTGGCCAGAGAGACGGTTGTGGAGAAATGCAAGTCTGATTAAGCTGCTACAATTTCCCAGCCACCCCGGGATTTCCCCACTGATCTGATTCCAAGATAGCACAAACACTTCAAGCTTGCAGCTCTTGAATCTGAAAGAGATGTCGCCTGTAAAACTGTTGTTGTAGGCCTCAAAGAGCACGAGCCCTTTGATGTTGCTCAATGATCTCGGAAGACTCCCATTCAGTTTATTATCATATAGATATAGATTCTCCAACTTGGTGCAGTTGCCAATTGAGTCCGGCAGAGCTCCGGACAACATGTTCCCATCCAACCTAAAGTATTTCAGACTCTTCATTTCACCAACCGATGGAGGGATGGAGCCACTGAGTTTATTGTCTTGGAGATACACCCGCTCCAGAAACCGGTTCTTGAACAGCCCCTCAGGTATCTCTCCACTGAAGGAGTTGCTGTACAAGCCGAGCTGTGATAGCTTCTTTAGGTTCATGAGGGATGTCGGAATTCCACCGGAAAGGCTGTTCCCTGACAGATCCAGCAGGTCAAGCAGAAGACAATTTCCCAATTCATAAGGGATCGGACCGGAGATGTTGTTGCTTGACAGATCGAGTTGCCGCAGGTACTTCATACGCCCTACCTCAGGACCAATTGAACCAGAAACTTTGGAGTATGATAGATTGAGGTGAACCACAATGTTCATCTCACACTGAACTCCCTTCCATCCACAGGGAGTTGTATCAGAAGAACTCCAGTTCGAGCTTATGATATCAGGCAGTATGAGCCGCCTGGAGAGAGCCAGAAGGGCATGGCCATCTGAACTCAAACCGCAGCAGAGCGAGACTAGGTTGGAGAAGAGAAGCAAATGATGCCATAAAATTAGCCCCATTTGTTCCTGAAAAGAACATAAACCTTGGATTAGTCAGCAAAAAAAGTGCACCTACATGTAAAAAACAAAATCAACAAGACAAGATGTAGTATATGCTAAATTGCAGTTGTATGCCCCCTTTATCCATGCTCTGCTTGTTGAGCAACTGATTCGGTGACCCAAGTCCAAATGGACGAAGCAGAGGCAATGGACGAGCAGTTACTTCCCGCGTGGACGCCACAGCTGGAGGATGAACGCGACCTCCTCCGAATCACCTGCATTTATGGCGAGCCCGCCGGCCGCCGCGACTCTGCGGCGACAAGCGTAGCTACTGTCTGCAACCGGAGAGGGAGCAGTATCTCCCAATCTCGCTGTCTCCCTTCTGGACCAGCTTTCTTCGCTCCCGACCTCGGAGACCCCATCATAGCCGACAACCTCCGTCGTTGGCCGACTCGCCACCAAGCCGCCGCCGCCGCCGCCGCCGCTTTTGGCGTGCTCCCGACCTCCCGAGCTCTGGCGAGGCGACCGTCACCGTTCTGCGCTCTCGAATCGGCCCATTGCACGAGTCCCCCTCTGAAACATAATGGGCTGGACTACATGAACTGGCCCACGCATTCTCTCAAGAGTCCTAATCACTAGTATTTTTTGTCCAAAAAAAAACTAGTATTTTGTGTTGTCATTTTCTTTTCCTTTTGCTAAAAAAACATTGCGCTGTCCTTCTCTTTTCATTTTATATTTTTATTTAGGCTAACTTCCTCACTTTAGTTCGGGTGCCTCATGTGTTTTAGTTTTTTTTCATTAATTTGATCAATGAATATTAGCTATAATGTCACAAAATAATAAAATATATACCGTTTGATAAACATTTAAAAGAAATTTTCAACGGTATAGTTTAATTTTCATTGAGTATAACTCACATTTCCTTGATCAAGTTAATATTTAATTTTCCTGAAATACGCGCAAAAACAAAAATGTGATGAAATAACATTGGTGGAGGTCTGGGCAAAATAACAAAATCAATGCTCCAAATACTTCCAACAACAGTCTTTTCATAGCATCGACGCTCCACCAATGTCATTTCATCACAAAATTTTTCCTAAGTAATTCAGAATTTCGGGGACTACGGAAAGGCCCATCCTAGAGCCGCCCCCGCCCTGAGTGACTCGGGGGCGACCCAACCCTAGGCGCTGCCGCCGCCCTCTCCCCCCCCCCCTCCTCGCACCGCCGCCCAGTGAAACCCGCGTGGCAGACGGCGGCGGCGGGAGGACTTCCTTTCCCGACTCCCCTTCCTCCGCGGGCGGCGGATCTAGGCAGCAGGCGACGGTGTC
>NC_057813.1:129546789-129561401 GCF_018294505.1 Triticum aestivum | reverse complement strand
CCCTCTCCGACCCGGACGGCGCGGGGGGTGGCGGCGGCCTGACGTGGCCCGCGATCTGGACGCGGTGGGGTCGCCGGCTCGCTGGTCTGCCGGAGATCCAGGGGCATCATTGTCTCTGACTCGATCTGCTTCAGTTTGTGCTAGCTCCGGTACATGGAGACTGTCGTCATCTCCTGGTGCTGGCTACATGGATATGACGGCGATGGCTGGACCCTTGGTTAGGGCTGGATTAACGAGCAGCTCGGCTCGTTAAGCTTGTACTCGTTAAGCTCGTGCTCGTTAAGGCTCGGCTCGTTAAGGCTCGGCTCGTTAAGCTCGTTAAGATTAACAAGCAGGAAAGCGTGCTTGGCTCGGCTCGTTTGAAGCTCGTTAAGCTCGTGAGCGCTCGTTAACAGATTATAGTGTTATCAATATACATGATGAATGTGTAGGTATGGTTTTCAAGATAAAATATTATGACTAAGAAAAGAAATGAAGTAGTATGTTGCCTCATATGTCGATTAGATTAAATAGATGGGCTGAGATGCTACAAAAAGTTTGTCACGTAATATGAAAATATATGTTGTGTTGTTACTAACCAGCTTAACAAGCTACTCGTGAAACTCGTTAGCTCGCTCGTTAAGCTCGTTAAGCTTAACAAGCTAAAATCAATGATTGGCTCTGTTCATTAAGAAGCGAGCTACGAGCTTAACGAGCCGAACTATCGAGCGCTCATTAAGCTCGCGAGCTACGAGCTTTTGGTCCAGCCCTAACCTTGGTCTAGTCTTTGACAGAGAAGGCGGTGGTACATGCACAAGAAGCGGATGGATTTCTTCGAACAGATCTGGGTGGAAACCTGCTCTTGGCTAGATGCCAAAGCCGGCGGTGGCGGCGCTCTATGGTGTCGTTCCCTTCTTGAAGGCATCGCCGTGGAGAAGTTCTAGACTACGATCTGCTACCTCCAGGAGAAACCCTAGATGGATAGATCAGAAGATGGCGACGCGTTTGTGTCGTTTCCCCCTCGGGAGCATCTTTCTTAGAGGTGTACGCGGGCCCGAGGGAGCAGTGGACGACGTCTTTGGTGGAGCGGTGCTTCATCATGCACATTGATGGTGACAGATCTTGATGGCATGACGCTTTGGAGATTAGGCGTCTGATGTGCGATGATGGACTCGCGCAGGAGGGTGACGCTGTTTGGCGTCATGGTGGCGTCGACGACAGCTAGACCGGGCAAGGTAGATGCAGCAGTACAGCTCTGAAGATAGATTGGTGGCAGGTGGCTGCGGCGGCCTCATACCCGGCAGGCGTCCTGGTTGGGACCCCAGGTCTTACATGTTTAGGTTTGGCTGCGAGGTATGTTTGGTGTTAGGCCCAGACTATCAGCATCCCTTCATCAACTGGATAGGAGTAGCGACAGATGTTGCCTAGACGGTGGCTTTAGTCTTACTGTTGTATGACTTTGTAAGGTCTTGTGTGAATAATTAATAAAGTAGTTGTATGCATCGTCTAGATGCAGAGGCTAGGGGTCATCCTCCTTTTCTAAAAAAAATCACAAAATTTTGCTCGCTGTGAAAACATTCATCAATGTTTATCAAGAAAAAAAATCCAGATTTCTTTGGAGTTTTCAAAAAATATTTTTTATTTTTCTGTTCATTAGAGGCATGTGAGCTCGGGGTTGAAAACTCCATGGCTCCATTCTACACTTGCTAGCAGTGTTTAATTTTCTTTTCAACTCCTCTCGCCAACCTAATAGCATTGTACCATCCACGTGTTGTGCATGGATTGATCAATGCCAACATAGCGTTTTAGAAAATTGACGCGGGACACATGACGTAGTAAGGTTTACTCTAGTTTTAAATTTGGCACGAGGCGCTCGATTCGTGGGCGGGACCAAGGGCTCTAATGCAAGCAAATCATTCTCCGATCCTCCCATGTTCTCTCTCCTTCTCCACCTCTCCATCCTTTTCCTTTACCGAATTTTTCACTCTGAGCTGCTGCCTGCTGCTGTTCTCAGCTACTGACTGTATTTCTTCGTCCGCTAGCTAGTAATCTACTAGTGCAGCACTGCAGCTACAACAATGTACGGATTGGAACCAGAGAGCGCAAGGGTTTCTAGTTTGGGCATGCAAAAACTAAGAATCAAGCTCTGAATCCACCACACCGTCGACCACCCTGAAAAATATTTTGAAACGGGGAAAGTCGTCCACTCTAGGAACCTGTAAGCGAAACCTAAGGAAAACTGTTTTTCGAACGGGAAAAGGAGTTCTCTGATCCTTCCTGCCACCAACTAAAAGACCAGCATCCCGAAAAAAAAAACTAAAAGACCAGCAAAAGAAGAAGCCCAGGAGAAATTGACAAAGGAGAAAGAAAGAGCAGAGCGCACCGTACCGCCAACGCTGATCCTGTGCGCGCGTAGCTCCTGTGGCTGCAAGCTCACCGTGGAGAACGCCGGCTGGCGAGGTTTGCTAGGATATGGCTGCTTGTTCTACTCTGCTGCAAGTGCGTCCATGGCGACGAAGGGGGCAGAGAGAGAGAGAGAGAGGGCGGCTCGTCATATCATTGGTGCGACCTGAGCCTAGGATAAACAAACCGTGCATCACGTGGCAGGGGCGATGCTTATTTCTCACGTTCGCGTGGGGTGGGGTGGCGAATGATCCGGAGGCGTGTGTATTCTATGGATATTGTATTTTACTGTGCCCCGCTCCAAGTAACTGGTAGAGCAGAACAGACAGATAGACAGTGCACATTGGCTGCTGTCGGTGTGAAACCTCAAACCGGAAGTGCAAAAGGTAAAAGTCAGTTTGATCCAATTACGAACGCCAAAGCGCGCAGTTAATTAGGACTGAACTGCTTAGTAAACATAAAGGACAGGCTGAGCTTAACCAGGGCCCGCGAAGTTGGTGGACACTGGGATGAATGCGAAAGGTAAAGGTCATTTTGATTTGACCACCAGTTAGATTAGTCCATCCCAAACAGTTTGATTTGACCATCAGTTATATTAGTCCATATATATGTACTTACCAAACAGCGTGCGATTCTTCGTAAGTTTGACTGTGCTCACTACGAACGCCGCACCGACAGTAGTGTTCGTATGTACTCCAAAAGACCTTGTGTTTCTCGAAACATGCTTTCGTCCTGCTTTATACACAAGGCAACACAAAATAAAATATATGATCAAACGATACATTGTGATGAAAAGACCCTCTTACAAAGCAGATCCAAAGATAAACAAGAAACTAGAACAATCCTCACTTTTTTTTACAAGGTTAGAACAATCCTCACTTAGAGGAGGTGTTACGGGTCCGATCTAGATTGAGAGGGAGGAGAAGAGTAGGTGGGGATAATTTGGAGAAGGAGGAGGCCGGGGAAGGAGAAGGACAGCTTCTCGCTTCGTCTGTTCGGTTACAATAATTCTCGATGATCTGGACCGCTACCACTCCGCTACTTAACCCAGCCACACACGGCAACACGCACGCTGCACACACACACACACACACACACACACACACACACACACACACACACACACACACACACACAAACACACACGCGCGCGCGCGTTCCATCCATCACGCTAGGGCCCAGATGCAGCGCTTCCACGACTTGGCTCATCGCTATGCTTCTCTGCCATGGGGGCCCCGCTTGCCAGAGCACGTGTCTTGGCGATGACCCACCTACCAATCGTGACATTTTCCCCTCCTTGAGGACCGCCTTGACCCCAAGGCGATGTCGATGGAAACTACTACTTGCGTTGCTCTAGATCTTCCCAAATAGCCATGGCGGTCGGCAGATCGCTCCACTGAACGAGAGTGCGAAGCTTGGTTTCACCATGAGAACGAATCATCTTGCACTCCAGAACTTGGATGGGCGAGTGAGTTGCCTGCAAAACGGGATCAGGGGGTTGGTAAATCTACGCTTACGGGAACCGTTACTCCAATGGCACGCTTCAGCAGAGACACGTGCACCACCGGGTGGATTTTGCTGGTGTCTGGTAGATCGAGCCGATACGCGACCATGCCAACCTTCGCCTGGATGGTGTATGGCATGTAGTAACGAAAGGCCAACTTCTGGAATAGCCGTCGCGCCACTGAAGTTTGAATGAAGGGTTGTAACTTCAGCAGTACAACATCGCCTACCTCAAACGATCGATCGATACGATGGTGATCTGCTTGTGTCTTCATTCTATCCTGAGCTCTCTTCAATTGCTGTTGCAAATGGTCCATGAGAATCTCGCGTTCCTGCAACCACGCGGCTAGATCTGGAACGGTGCTGGTGTCCACTTGATCAATGCCAAACTCACACGGCAAGTGCCCACAAATCACCTTGAAAGGAGTACGCCCGAGCGCAGAGTGGAAGCTAGTGTTATACAAATATTCTGCTAGTGACAGCCACTTTGACCAGTTCCCAAGGCAGGAGTGCACCGAGCAGCGCATATAAGTTTCCAGACACTAGTTAATGCACTCGGTATGCCTGTCCATTTGTGGATGGTACGAAGAACTCATTCTCAGCTCCGTTCTACATAATCGAAACAGCTCTTGCCATACCTGGCTTGTGAAGATGTGGTCCCTATCAGATATGATCCCCAACGGCAGCTCGTGCATGCGGTAAATCTCTTGAATGAAGATCTTGGCGATGTCGAGAGCAGTGAATGGGTGCCGTAATGGCACAAAATGCACATACTTAGAGAACTTGTCCACCACCACGAGAATAGCATTGTAGCCTCCTGACTTGGACACCCTTCAATGAAATCGAGTGACACCACTGCCCAGGGTCGTTTGGGAATGCGAAGTGGCTGAAGTAGTCTTGCTCGTGATACCCTCGCTGTCTTGGCTTGCTGATATGTGATGCATTGCTTGACAAACTCTTTAACATGTTGCTTCACCCCCTTCCAAGCGAACAAGCGTTTGATGTAGTTGTATGTTGCATGAAATCCCGAGTGCCCCCAGTTGGGATGTCATGCATTGATCGGATCACATGATGTTGAGTATTTGTATCCAGTCCCGGCAACAAGCGACCTTTGAACCGCAGTATGCCCCTTGAAGCCTGTAGTCCGGTTTACAAGCTGGGTCGAGTGCTACGCGCGCCAACAGTTCTCTCGTAGTAGTATCCTCCTGATATCCTGCATGGACAACTCTGAGCCATGCAGGTTTATAAACTGACAGGGTCGTAAGCTCAGCCTCTTGATTGTGTTCCCTTCTTGATAATGCATCTGCTGCTTTGTTCGATATGCCCGCCTTGTATTGAATTACATATTGTAGCCCAAGCAATTTTGTGAAGGCTCATTGCTGAATGGGGGTGTTCAGGCACTGGCCAGTTAGGTGTAGGAGGCTCTTTTGTTCTGTGTGCACCAAGAACTCTATTTTTTGCAAGTATGGTCGCCAGTGGTCAATCGCTAGGAGCAGAGCCAAACACTCCTTCTCGTACGCCACAGGCCTAGGTTGCGTGGAGCCAGGGCTCGGTTGAGGTAAGCCACTGGGTGGGAATCCTGCGTCAAGACCACGCCAATCCCCGTTGCCCTGGCATCTATCTCGATGACAAAGGTCTTGGAGAAGTCCGATAACGCCAGCACTGTGTCCTCTATTAGGTATTTCTTTAGTGCACAAAAAGTAGCATATGTCATTGGCGTCCAAACAAATATAACCCCTATTCGTAGCAGATCAGTCAACGGTTTGTTGAGCACTCCAAATTTTCTGACAAACTTGTGATATTATTCTGCCAATCTGACGAATCTACATGGTTTTTTCACTGTATCTGGCACGGGTCAATCCTTGATGGTGCACACTTGCTTTCCCAAGGTGCTGGAATGGACTAGTATGTCATCCATGAATATTAGGACTCCAAATCGCAGCAATGGTGACAGTATTGTGTTCAACCTTGGAAAGTCAAAAGCCCGCCTATCACTCCTTATGGTAGCACCTGGAACTGAAAGTGACCGTGGTGAGTCTTAAAGGTTGTTTTGTGCTCGTCTTGCAGTAGCAATTTGATCTGGTGGTAGCCCGCTCGGAGGTCCAGCTTCAAGAATCGCGTGGAGCCTGCCAATTCACCCAGGAGCTTGCCAATCACTGGCATTGGATAGCGCAACTTGATGATGATGGTGTTGAGGTGCCGGAAGTCGACGCAAAATCTCCATGTCTGATCCTTTTTCTTCACCAAGAGCACCATGGAAGAAACGGGCTAACACTGGGTTTGATGAGCCCTAACTGTAGCATCTCCTCACTTGTGCTTCTATCTCATTTTTTTGCTCCGCGGTGTAGCGATACAGCCTGAGAATAACTGGTTTGGTGCCTTCGATCAACGGAATGGCGTGATCCATGGTTTCCTTTGGGGCAGCTCGGATGGCTCATTGAATACCACCTGGAAGGCTGGAACTGGTCCAACACTCAGTAAACAACAACATGAAGGTGATCAGTCTGCTTCGCTTGTTCCGACAAACAGAGCATCACAACACACACAATTGCATTTGCCTATTCCAGATGTTTGAGCTGCTCAAACTGCTCTTGGTGGTGGAACTACAGTGGTTTCTCACCTCAATCAATCAACATAGGTCCACAACTTTCCAATCAATCCATGCCAATGACCATATCATAGCAGCCATGAGAAAAGCACATGTAGGTCTGTGGTGAACTTGTGATTTTGTGTTTGCCATTGGCAACCTAGAATGTACCCCGAGCAAGTGAGCAGACCACCATCTTCTACTTTGACAATCATCGGCTTCATCTGGCGAACTCGACTAGAAAATTTCTCTGCCACTGACTCGTTGGCAAAGCTATGGGATATGTCAGAATAGACCAAGATCAGCACTTCTTGGTTATCAGCCCCAACAAACGAACTGTATGAGGCGTTGTTTGCCCCGTGGTGGCCAACTTGGAAATGGACATCAGTTGTTCTTCCTATTCTTCGTCAGCTATCTACTCTTGGCGATCAACACCATCTGCCTAAAACAAGTCCAATAGTTTCTCGACCACATACAACTGCACGTGGAGGTACACTGGTGGCCTTGGCCCCAACGCTCCCCACATATGAAACAGAGTACTCTCACTCCGCGGTAGTTGCGAAGCACAATCACGTGATTGTCACCCCGACCATGATCTAGTCGCCGTGCTGTGCGTGTTGCGTTAACACCGCTCCTATCCTCCACGGCTGCTGGTGGAGGGGGTGGAATTGCACACGGTGGGGACGCTTGATAGGCTACAAGTGCACAGGGTTTAGTTGTAGCCTTTTCAAAGTAAGAGTATTGATCCCACATGGAGCACAAGAATTAGGCTTTTGCCCCTTTGTAAAGAATTATATAGCTTTGTGGCTGCAGATAATTGTAGACTTGAAGCAGAGTGAGGGCAGATTTAAATAAGGATTGAACAAAATGGTGATGTGTAACTAAATAGCCTAAAAATGAAATAAAAGCAAGGGCAATAAAGAACAACTAAATAACAGAATTAAAAAGGCGTTCTCAGGGAATATGGAATCCCCATTGGTATGTTTCTTCTACTACTATGCATGAGCATAGCATGGAATGGATACTTGAGCCACCGTTGACGATTATGTTGGGTGGATCCGGGTACAGAGCACGTTCTACTCGTGGTAGACTTCGTGCCATGCACGCCATCGTCGTAGCCTTCCCCCAGAGGGTTACAACTCATGACAATTAAGGGTTTACCCCGTGGACACGGCCCCACTAAGGGTTCTCCGTGATCCCTGGTCACTTGTAAATGTTAGGAGTAGGAGTCTTTTACTGTCACCTCGAATCACCTCCACATCCTAAACCTATGCAAAAGACAGTAATATACTTTGTAGCCTACAAAGGCACAAATGTTGAGTGGGCCCCTTCACAACATTCACAAAGTTATTAAACTAAGCATTCAACAGGTGATCTCATATCTTCATTATATGTTTCAGATCCTACACATACCAAGGTTCATCCATATCCCCAAGAACTAGGGGACTACTCACACATAAGAAAAATAAGCATCATGGGAACAATAATGGGATACATGGATGAGTGGTTCAATCGATACACCAAAGGATCCACTAGGGTTCTTGATGTTGCAGTTGATAAGGATGTGGATGATGATGATGATGAAGATGATGGTGATGTAGATGTTGATGATGATGTCGTTCCTCTCATGGTGAGAGGAATCCCCTTCTTCTCCTGGTTGATCCTTCCTCCAGATGGGCTCCGGAGACTAGGGTTCTGCCTTCAGGATGAGTTTCTAGAGTACCTATTCGTCCCCCTCGTGATCCGTTTGCATGAGGTGGAAATAGTTGATCTCCTGGAGGCAGCGGCACACCAAACGACTGCTCATGCGAGCACGTGCGATTGCATGGAACACTGTCGTTTGCTCTGGAGGCGCAAAGGCGGCTGTTTCTTTGGCCTTCTTGCTTGATTTTTCTATGGAAGGTGTTCATTCCCTTTAATATGTGATTCCACTTCCATATTTGTTTGGTTTCTCCATAATGAATATTGTTCTAAAAGGCGTAGCCTGAAGTATCATCAACAAAAATAAGTGCATGAATGCGGTAAATTCCACAAATCCCACCTTGTAGGCACAAAATATAAAGGAAAAACATCATGTAGATTGGACTCACCAACTCCCCCAAGCTTATGTCTTAATCGTCCCTGATCAAGTATCATGGCTTGTAAAAATGAGTTCACCCTTGTGTTTATAAGATACAGATATCAAGAGGTATGAGTCCATTACTCCCAAGAAGGATGTTCATTAATGAAAATGTATGTGCAAACAATAGCCCATACTTACTCTGGTGATAATCATGCAGGCATCCACATCTTATCATTTAATTTTACTAAGGACAAGTAACAACTGCATATCCTAGTTCATTGTTCTTTCAACCGGGCAAGCAGTCTTCTCTTTTTCTTTGTTTTTCTTGTAGAAAGTTTTTTTAAAAAAAGGGTTCAGTCTCTCCCCATTGAATCATACAAAGGCTTTAAGAAAAACTTTAAGTGCAAGCCAGCCTTATTTCTCAGAGAGATTTCATTTCCCAAGTTCCTTTTAGCTGAGGATAAATTTATTTGCTTGCCCTTAAGTAAGTTGAAACCTTAAATGAGCTAGTATATATAGTTATTTTATCTCCCTTCAAAAATTTACACAACTAAGATGTGGGGTACTTATAATCATCAGACAAATAAATATGCACTAATTACTTAAGTCACATCAACCATCAAGCACGTTCTTCAAAAGAAAGCAATGATCTCACACATCAAGATATCCCCAGACTTATTGGAAGGGATCATCCTTAGTCAAGAGGAAAAATGATAGTTCAATTTTATTGCAAATAAACTCTAATTTTGTTTTGCGAGAAGAAAAATGTGTAAAGGTAAAGATACAATGTGCACATAAATCTCCCCCAAGCTTACAATCAAGTCGGGGAGTGATAACACACAAGCATAGGGGATCGCAACAGTTTTCAAGGATAGAGTATTCAACCCAAATTTATAGATTCGACACAAGGGGAGCCAAAGAGTATTTGCAAGTATTGGCAGTTGAGTTATCAATTCAACCACACATGGAGATTAAATATCTGTA
Organism: Triticum aestivum; assembly: GCF_018294505.1. Classification (NCBI taxonomy): domain Eukaryota; kingdom Viridiplantae; phylum Streptophyta; class Magnoliopsida; order Poales; family Poaceae; genus Triticum; species Triticum aestivum. The sequence goes on along the minus strand of NC_057813.1, from coordinate 129,551,883 downwards.
GCAAAGTGGTCAGTAGCATAGTAGTATGATAGTTTGATAGTAGTGGTAACAGTAGTAGTAACGGTAACAGTGATAGCAATGAGTAGCAAGTGCAATAGTAGTAGTAACTTAGCAAGAACAATATGTGGAAAAACTTGTAGGCATTGGATCGGTGAATTCGTTGGATGATATTCATCATATAACAGTGATAACCTAGGGCAATACCGAACTATTTCCAGTTCATAAATATAATGCAGGCATGTATTCCATAAATAGTCATACGTGCTTATGGAAAAGAACTTGCATGATACCTTTTGTCCTACCCTCCCGTGGCAGCGGGGTCCATAAGGAAACTAAGGGATATTAAGGCCTCCTTTTTATAGAGAACCGGAACAAAGCATTAACACATAGTGAATACATGAACTCCTCAAACTATGGTCATCACCGAAAAGTATCCCGGTTATTGTCACCCGGGGGTTTACAGACCATAACACGTAGCAGGTGCATATGACTAGCAAGATCGGATCTAGAACATAGATATAATGGTGAAAACATAAACGTTTAGATATGAAATCATGACACTCGGGCCCTAGTGACAAGCATTAAGCATGGCATAGTCATAGCAACATCAATCTTAGAACATAGTGGACACCAGGGATTAAGCCCTAACAAAACTAACTCAATTACATGATGGATCTCATCCAACTCCTCACCGACCAGTGAGCCTACGAAGGAATTACTCACTCCCAGTGGGGAGCATCATGGAATTGGAGATGAAGGAGGGTTGGTGATGACGAAGATCGAAGATTCCCCTCTCCGGAGCCCCGAACGGACTCCAGATCTGGCCTCCCGATGAAGAACAGGAGGTGGCGGCGGCTCCATCTCGTCAAACGTGATGAAACTTCCTCTCTTATTTTTTCTCCGAAAATAGGATTTTATAGCATCGGGATTAGGGTCTACAGGGCCATGAAGTGGGCACAACCCACCTGGGCGCGCCAGGAGGGGGCTACCTGGTGGGTTGTGCTCAACCAGGTGCCCCCCTCCGGTGGTTCTTGGCTCCAGTATTTTTTTATTGTAAAATAATTCTGCAAAAAGTTTTGTTCCATTCCGAGAACTTTTATTTCTGCACAAAAACAACACCATGGTAGTTCTGCTGAAAACAATGTCAGTTCGGGTTAGTTTCATTCAAAATGCAAACCAGAGTCCAAAACAAGAGCAAAAGCGCTAGGAAAAGTAGATATGACGGAGACGTATCAACTCCCCCAAGCTTAAACCTTTGCTTGTCCTCAAGCAATTTAGTTGATAAACTGAAAGTGAAAAAAAAACTTTTACAAACTCTTTTATTCTTGTTTACATAAATAAGCTTAAGTAGCACCCAAGTTTTCAGCAAAGATCATGAATAACCATGTCTACAATAACTCTTAAAAATTATATTAACTCATATCAATAACATAAGCAACTAGCGGGCAATAATAAGATATATCAAATGACAACACTTCGTCAAAACAACCATGATATAATATGACAATAGTGGTATCTCGCTAGCCCTTTCTAGGACTGCAAAACATAAATGCAGAGCACCTCCAAAGTTTAAGAAGTGACTAAACATTGTAATTCATGGTAGGAAAGATCCAATCATGATGCATTCAACATTAACTATACACAATGCACGAGGATGACAATAGTGCTCTCAGATCTGACGCTTTTTTGAGAAGGTGATGGCGCAACATAAAATTAAATAGATAGTCCCTTCGTAGAGGGAAGCAGGGATTTGCAGGGGTGCCAGAGCTCGAAGCTTAAATCAGAGATAAATGAAATTTTGGGAAATGCACCCTTCCTGTTTACGCCATGACCAAGAGTTATCAATATCTTCATGCTAAACACATTAGTGGCGGTTCCCAAGCGATGAAATTAAAGGTTTACTCCCCCTCTACCAACAAACACACTCCATGGCTAGCCGAATCCATGGGTGTCGTCCATACCAATAACAATCCTGGGGAGTTTTTTTTAATTATTTGTATTTTTTGATTTCGGGACTGGGAATCCCTATTACCGCCCCTCTCATGCAAGGACAAGTGAATAAACACTCATCATGAGAATAGCCCGCTTAGCATGGAAGATACCGGCTACCCCTGTCGTTCTATGAACAATCCAGGCGCACAAAAAACAGATGTTCATTTGAAGTTTTAGAGGTGGAACATGCAAATTTACTTACAACGGCAGGGTAATACCGCATATAGGTAGATATGGTGGACTCATCTGGAATAACTTTGGGTTTTAGGATTTTGATGCACAAGCAGTAATTCCACTTAGTATAGGTGAAGGCTAGCAAATAGGTTGAGAAGCGGCCAGCTAGAGAGCGAAAACAGTCATGAACATGCATTATGCATAATAAACATTGAATACTAGCATGAGTAGGATATGAACACCATGAACATAAATATGGTAGAGGCTATGCTGGTTTTGATTCATCTACATGCATGAACAAGTGCCAAGTCAAGCCACTTGAAACATTCAGAGGAGGATACCATATCATCATACTACATCACAATCATTTTGATGCATGTTGACATCCAAGATAAATCATTATCCACTCCTATCTACTTAAACATAGCATGAGAAACTATAATCTCTAATTGTCATTGCATACATGTTTGATCATAATATGCTGAGTCATGGATACTAGGTTAAACATATTTACAAAAAACATAACAAGTTGAGTTCATACCGGTTTCTCTTTGCCACAGTCACTTCATCAAATATCGTCATTATTGCCTTTCACTTGCATGACCGAGTGATATGAAAACGATAATAGTGCAAGAGTGCCGTGGACTCAGTTGGAATCTGCAAACATTTTATTCAAAATAAGAAGACAAGGTAATTTGGGCTCTTTGTTAGATTAACAATAATACATATGAGAGGCACTCAACATTTTCATCGTGGTCTTCTCCTTGGTAAGACTCAACAAAAAGAAAAGAAATTTAGAGAAGCACTGAAATATTTTTGGAGTTTTTAGTTTTCCTTGAAGAAAAGTAAATAAAAGAAAAGGAAAACAAAAACAAGAAAAGCTATTTACACGGGAAAGCTCCTAACACACAAAAGAAGAATCGAGAAATCCTTTTGGGTTTTCTTTTACTACAACTAATTAAACTAGAAATAAAAACCAAAAATAAGCAAGAACTATTTTTGGATTTTCTCAAAGTTTTTCAAACACACAAGAAGAAAGCGAGAAAATAAATCTAGCATGGTGTGGCACCCCGACTCAGAGCGACCGGTTTACCTTGCATTGCCAGCCCAGAGATCAAGTCTTCTGGCAACACACAACAACTTTGTATAGAAAGACAACCGCTTTATTGAAGCATAGGTTCGATATTACATCAAGTAGCGAGGCTAAGTAACACACATGGTGCTGTTGCACATATGCACATTATTTAGTGAACATGAACAGGGGCCTCGACATCACGACATAGCTACGCGGCAGCGGAAAGACGACGTAGAAGGACTCCATCTCACAGGGACACTGATCTGGACACGGTCTAGACTACGATGCAACGATGCAACTGCAACTCCGGTACGACTTCTCCTGAATTGGCATGACACGCCAGGTGAGTACTTTGAATGTACTCGCAAGCTTACACAAATAAAGCAAAAATGGCAAACAACAACATGATATTTAAGCAGGTTAAATGCAAGAACTTAGCATGCTACTCATGAAGTGACTGTGCTCATAACAGGGCCTTTCAAACCCGCTTACCATCATGGTTACCTTGTAACCACGATCATCATCATATCACGGTGATCACCTCCGGATCACAAACGAAACCATCTCGATGGTCTCAACAATTCCACCAACATAATAAGTGCCACAATTATATTTTTAGTGTGCAGGTTCAATATTTTTGTTGATCCACGATGTGACCTACTATGAACTATGTCCATGACCGAGGACGCGACTATCCATAGATTAAACACACTCTGCAGAGGTTAGTACACTGTTCCCACACCACAAAACCCATGGCCTCAAACTCCCATTTAGGTGGACCAACGGCGTTCCGACAGAACCAATCTATTGCCATGACACTCTCCTGTCCACTCCGACAAACTTCCCTTTGGGCTAAGTCATGGGTGGCCCCGATGTCACCTCGTGAGACCCAACGGCCACCGTCATGGCAAAACAAACAGTCCCAAATGGGGACAATGGTACCAAAAACAACTATGGGCACACAAGGCTATGCCTGCCTATCGGGCCAGGGTAGCGCAAGCGCATAACCTTCCCTAGTTGGAGGCACCGGCGAGAGGCATAACAATAGACCGAGAAAGGGCCTTCTCATAAAAGGCAAATGTGGATGCACTTGGGGAAGCTCGATTCGGTGGCACCATGACTTGATCAAGAGCATGTTCAAGGTGGATTATAATCAGGTTTCAACTTGCAAATAAATATTACAAAGTCATAATATGCCATGAAAATGCAATGAACTATATATGCACCATTCCAATATAATACCAATATGAACTAGCTCATGCACATGATCAAGTTACTCTACTGCATATGCTCAGTCATTCAACTAAAATACCACTGATAACATAACAACCATAGCACGAACATGAAGCTAGTATCAAATGATATTATATGAATTTTCTATATGCATTATAAAAGACCATATTCAAGTGAAAATCAAAGTTACTGAAATGAAACTCTTGCAAATATTTGTGATGGCTTTCCTTAGTGCAGAGGAGGGTCACACTCCTCCTGTTTCTCCTCAAGGCAGCAAGTTCCTTCTGAAAATAATTAAAATAGAAAAAAAGTAAATGTCACATACTCTCTAAATTTCACTAGAAAATATCTACAACAAACAAAATTCTCATCCTTTGCATGTTGATAGAGGAGTTCAAGATAAAACCAATACAAAAAGAATCACATCATTTGGACTTGTACAATAAAAGTTAGAGCGGGTCAAAGTTTGGTCAATATTCTGAATAAAAATGAATTTAGAAAAATAACCAGAGGGGATGACGTCGAAGACGTATTTCAAAAATACGCCTTCACTTATACCACATCTGTGGCCGCACGGTGAGGCTAACAGGCGGTCCCCACTGGCAGGGTTAAGAGAGAGA
>NC_057813.1:129521198-129546477 GCF_018294505.1 Triticum aestivum | reverse complement strand
CGAGCATGCACGCACCCATAGAGTTGCCAGAGATGGATGGAGGAGGTCGCCATGGAGCTCTCTAAAGACGACAACGGTGGGAGCTCGCCAGAGAGGAAGGTTCCGGCGAGGTGAGGTAGCTCCAGCGACTCCAGCAGTGTCTCCGAGGATCAGTAGAGCCCCACGAACACGCGTGGGTGGTCGGAGGTAGCCGAGGATCTCCGGAGGAGGTAGGGCGCCGAGGGGAGGTCGGCGGCGATCTCCAGTGTGAGCGGCGGCTAGAGGCCCGCCTGGCCTATTTGCGGTCGTCTACTAGCTTGGTTGAGGTCAGAGGAGGAGGGTGGGGGTGGTCGGAAGAGCTCAGGAGGGTTCTATTTATAGCCGAGGGCGAGAGGGGGATCAAGGTTGCTGAAGAGGGCTCTAGAAGCGGCAAGCGGCAACGAATGGTCTCAGAGCTGATGGGAGAGATCAAGGGGGTTCACATGCACACAGAGGAGGAAACGGGCCAAGCACATGTCGAAGGAGGGCGATGGCACGAGCTCACAGGGGCACTATGCTCCCTACTCCGTCATGGCCGGATCTGCAACAACTGTTGCCAGCGTCGGGAAGCACCACAGAGAGGTCAAGGGTGACGGGTCGAGGCAGAGGGAGCTCCAGGACACGAGCATTTGTCGGAGGCGAGCGCACACGCTGAATAGAGAGGCTGCCGACGGGCAGAGCGTGTCGAACGCATGCCAGGCCTCGTGTACACACGCGTTCACCACATGCACTGGCACTACGAGGCGCACCCGAGAGGTAAAATCATGTCTCAGATCTTGTCCCTGCAATATTTGGTCTAACTGAGTTGATGGATCGAAGCCAGGTCGACAAGGATCGACTTGAGCTTCACTGCATGTTTCTGGACAGAAACTTCTGAGCCAAGTAGAGAGAGTTCTAGAGAGAACTAGGAGCTCATTTTTGGTAGTTAAGGGTTACTTAGGAGGTTGATTAACCCATAAGAAAATTAGCTCAAGAGGATCAAGCAAAAATACACTTCCTTCACAAAGTGCATTTTTTGACCAGAATGGAAAAGATTTTCTACAGCAATAATATTCCAAATAACCATGAAATAGTTTAGCACAGGAAGTTGGGCCAAGGTTCAAAGAATATTTGGGCATTTTCTCTGATTTTTATGAGCAAGAAAAATGAGGGTTGCTTTGGAGCAGAAGTGAAAATAGGGCTTAATCAGAGGGAAATGAATATTTTTCATTTAAGAAAAATATTCCCAAGGTCATATTTTGATATATTATAGGGCAAGAGATGTTCTTGAGAGGGAGGGGAGTCACTTGGGTGAAAATCAAAACAATGCCCAAGTGTTAAGTCCAAATGAGTTGATTCAAAAATTCAAATTCAAACTAAATTGCAATAACATCTGGAAAAAGAAAAAGGGAAAAAACCAGGGTGTCACAAACCTTCTCCCTTAGTATGAATCTCGTCCTCGAGATCCAGTTACTTGAGAAACAATTCAGGGTATGCTATCCTCAAAAAGTCCTCTCTTTCCTAGGTAGCTTCGCTGTTAGTATGGTGTTCCCACCGCACCTTGTAAAACTTAACTGACTTGCTGCGGGTGACTCTTTCCATCTCATCCAATATCCGGAAAGGTTTCTCTTCATAGGTAAGATCGTTAGCAAGCTCTATTTCTGCCAGTCAGTCCGTTTCTCGGGTGGTGAGATACACCTTCGTAACTATGATACATGGAAGACATCATGTATTCCTGACAGTTCGGGAGGAAGTTCCAACTGATATGCCACTGTACCAACCTTGGACATGACAGGAAATGGGCCAATATATCTTGGTGCAAGCTTTCCCTGAGTCTAAAATCTCCTAACTCCTTTCATGGGTGTGACTCGGAGGTAGACATATTCACTAGGTTCAAAACTAATCTGGCGGTGCTTGGAATCATAGTAGCTCTTTTAGCAAGACTTTGCCACTTGCAATATGTCTTGGATCTCTCTGACTTGCTTCTCAGCTTCTATCATCAAGTCAGTCCCGAAAATATGTTTATCTCCGGTCTGGGACCGTTTAATGGAGTATGACACTTTCATCCATACAAGGCTTCATATGGTGACATCTTGAGACTGGTTTGATAGTTGTTGTTGTAGGAAAACTTTGCGCAAGGCAGACTATCTTCCCATTTGGGTCCTTGAGCAAGGGCACATGCTCTAAGCATGTCTTCGAGTATTTGATTTACTCTCTCTCTGTCTGTCCTTCTGTCTGAGGGTGATAGGCTATGCTAAACTTCAATGTTGTTCCCAATGCTTGATGAAGACGACACCAGAACTTTGAGGTAAAAAGGGATCCTCAGTCTGAGGTGATAGTTCTTGGCACATCATGCATACTGACGATTCTGAATACATAGAGTTGAGATAGTTGATCCGCACGGTATGTGGTTCGGATTGGAATGAAATGGGACACCTTGGTCAGCATGTCCACCACGACCCATACGACATTGTTCCCACGAGGAGTTTTGGGAAGACCGGTGATGAAGTCCATGCAGACACCGCCCATTTCCATTGTGGGAAGGGCAAAGGTTGAAGTAGCCTGGCGGGTTTCTGATGTTCTGCCTTCACCTTATTGCATATATTGCAATAGGCGACAAAATATGCAATATCCTTCTTCATTCCATCCCACCAGAATATTTGCTCGAGGTCTTCATACATCCTGGTACCGCCTGGATGGATCTAATACGAGGATTCATGTGCCTATGTTAATATCTTCTTCCTCAGATCTCCTGCTTCGGGTACACATATTCACCCGCGAAACCGTATAGTACCTTGTTCATCTATCAGGAAATCTTGAGTCTTGTCCGCTTGCATCCGGGTGATATGGTGTTGTAGCAATGAATCGTCTTCTTGGGCCTTGCAAATATCTTCTTCAAGAGTGGGCGTCACTCCCAACATATTAGCGCAGTTGACTCCGACAATGGTCTGATTGAGCTGGGTTGCTTCTTGTATCTCGGAAGGCAAAGATGTCATTAATGCATTTGTTGTGGCTAGTTTGCGGCTGAGAGCATCCGCAACCACATTAGCTTTACCTGGATGATAATCTATTCTGAGGTCATAATCCTTGACCAACTCAAGCCATCTTCTTTGCCGAAGATTCAAGTCGGGTTGAGTGAATATGTACTTGAGACTTTTGTGGTCTATGAATATCTGGCACCGCTTGCCGATGAGATAATGCCTCCAAATTTTTAAGGCATGCACCACTGCTGCTAGCTCCAAGTCATGTGTAAGATAATTTCCTTCATGTGGTCATAGATGTTGGGATGCATAGGCTACAACCTTGCCATCTTGCATGAGAACGCATCCTAGGCCCCTTCGAGATGCGTTGCAGTATGCGTCAAAACTTCGATAAATATCTAGAAGCATCAACACGGGTGCTGAAGTTAAGCGAGTATTCAATTCATTAAAGTTATTCTCACAGTCTTCAGACCATATGAATTTTTGGTCTTTCTTGAGCAGTTCTGTCATTGGCTTAGCAATCTTGGAAAAGCCTTCAATGAATCGATGGTAATAACCAACAAGCCCCAGAAAACTTCAGATCTCTATCACAATCGTGGGTGCTGGCCATTTTAGCACATCCTTGACTTTGCTTGGACCCACAACTATTCCTTAGGCAGAGAGAATACGCCCCAAGAATCTGACTTGCTTAAGCTAGAGCTCACACTTGCTGAATTTTTCATATAATTGATGGTCACGAAGCCTTTGCAATACTTCTTAGAGGTGTTATTTATGCTCTTCTTCTCCCTTGGAGTATATGAGAATCGTTGATGAAGACCACCACAAACTTGTCCAAGAAATCCATGAACACTTTGTTCATCATATGCATGAAGAAGGCAGAGGCATTTGTCAGACCAAACGACATAACTATATATTCATATAGACCGCCACGAGTGGTGAATGTGGTCTTAGGAATATCTTCCTTCCCGATCTTGAGTTGATGGTACCCGATCCTCAAACCAATCTTGGAAAAGATTTGTGCTCCATCAAGTTGGTCGAACAAATCATCAATCCTGGGGAGTAGGTACTTGTTCTTGATGGTGACATCGTTGAGCTAGCGGTAGTCTACACACATCCCAAGACTACCATCTTTCTTGTCCACAAATATGGCAGGTGATCCCCATGGTGAAGAACTTGGGCGGATGTAGCCTTTCTTGAGCATCTCATCAAGTTGTTTCTTTAGCTCAACTAACCCAGATGAAGGCATCCTGTAATACTTCTTATATATGGGTGCCGTTCCTGGCACGAGATCAATAGCAAAATCAAGCTCCCGATCTGGTGGCATTCCTAGCAATTCTTCAGGGAATACATCTGGAAACTCACTGACCACTGGAATTAACTCCATGCCTGAGGCTATAACTGTGAAAATCATCTCCTTTTTAGGCATGGTTCTGCGAGCCACAAACTTCACTGCTTGTCCTGCCGGATTTGTTAATGTAACTTCTCGGGTTGCACAGTTGATGCAGACATGATGTTTGGTCAGCCAATCCATTCCCAGCATGACATCCAATCTTGCAGATTCAATTGCTAGTAGTGTTGTAGGGAAGACAACTCCATGAAGCTTTATTTCCAAGTCACGGCATATCACATTCGTTTTGAGCATGGATCCCGGGGATTGCACCATCATGATTTTCTCAAGAAGAGAGCAAGAAAACTTGTTTTGGGCAACAAAACTCCGCGAAATAAAAGAATGGGAAGCCCCAGAGTCAAATAAAATTGTTGCAGGTATGTTATTAACATGAAACATACCAATTACCACTTCTTGGTTTTCTTGGGCTTCTTCAGCGAAGAGATGATGCACCAGGCCTAGGATAAGCTCCTGCTTGGCGAAGGATTCCATGTGATTGGCTTGAGGCTTGAGGGGTGCGTTAGGCTTGCCGTTCTTGGGACACTACTCGCATAATGTCCGGTCTGTCCAAAAGAGAAGCATGCGTTGCTATGCTGACAATCTTCCCATATCGGGTTGGTCACAATATACTTGACTTGGTTGTTGGTCTTGTTGGTATTCTGCTGCCATGTTGGCTTGAACTCAAACTAAGGCTGCTGCCAGGTATGAGCCTTCTGAACTGTCTGTCCATCCTTGTTGGGATTGAACTTTGGTTTGCGATCATCATATGCTGGCTTGTTGTCGTGAACAAGCTTGTTCTCCCTTTCTGCATAAGTGCCTTGTTCACCAATGTCTGGAAGTCGGGGAAGTCTAACATGCTGAGTGTGCATCGGAGGTGTTGATTGAGTCCTCGAAGGAATCGACCAATCTTCATTTCTTTGGTGGCCACATCATAGAGAGAATAACGAGCCAAGTGATTGAACTTGTTCAAATATTCACTTACTGACAGGTTTCCTTAGGTGAGAGCGAGAAACTCATGCTGCTTGACCTTCATAATACCGGCGGGAATGTGGTACTTGCGGAACTTGTCCTTGAATTTATCCCAAGTGATCTCATCGTCCACAGGCCACATGGCTTTAGTATTGTCCCACCATATAGCAGCATCTCCTTCAAGATAGTGAGTAGCAAATGGAACCTTGTCAATTTCTTCGGTGCAAGCATTTTCTAGCTTCTTCTGAATAGTCCGCAACCAATCATCAGCTTCCAAAGGGTCGACAACTTGACTGAAACTGGGAGGCTTAGTCCTCTGAAAGTCTGACAACTTGGAGTTATTGCCATTATGATTTCCATTCTGCCCAACCATAGCCTGCACACTTATTAGTAATTCAAGCAAATCTTGGTTTCTTCTTTCCTTGAACATTCTCATAATCTGCTCTGTGGTAGGTGGTTGTTGTGGAGGAGGTGGTGGTGGCTGATATGGTTTGGGGGAATGCCCCACCTGTCGGGCTGAGCGATGAACGGGAGCATCGTCACCCGCCTGACTGCAGCTACCTCCTCTTGTTGACCTATTTATGTTTCCCAATACGAAGCATCGAGATGAGCAACATCCATAAATGGGGAAGAAAAGCAAGCGACAAAGCCCGAAAAGAAAGCAACGAGAAACCAAAGCGAACAATAACAGAAGAAGCTCCAACATAATTATACATAGACTCATACATGAAAGGAAATAGAATGACAAGTATGACTACACTCATACATCCAAGCATCATGACAACCTCAACTACTCGTGCAGATCTAGTGCTCCTCTGATCCAGCTGGGATTTCCCCGGACTTGGTCTTGGATCCTGAACTGATGATGTTAACGGAAACCTCCGGGTTAAAGGAAACATGACGATGCTGCCTCGGGGGCTCTCCCTCAGGGGTAGGTGCTGGGTGGGGCTGAATCATAGGGGCAGCGGGAGTAGCAAGCAGTAAAGCCAAATCGGCCAGAGACTCGTGGTGAGTCACTATCTGGGTATCCGAGTTACTCTAAGGGGTAACTGGAGTAGTGGGGGAAACGGAAGATGGAGGATCAAATGGGGTAAACCCAGTGGTGGGTGGAATGAAACCAGCTCTAGCGGCAACCAGAGCTGTACGAGTACGAGTCAACTCTTGGGCCAACTCGAAAAGCAGAAGATAACTAGTAGTGATGTAGCGAGAGAGGTGGCTAGAGGAGCGGTCGCACTCCGTATTAATGGTGGGAAAACGGATACATCCATTATCAACATGGACGGGTAGTAGTAGAAACCCGGATGATGCTGCATCTGGACCACGTTGTAGCGCAGATCAACAAGAGCCTCAAACGCAGCGATTTGAACTGCCTGACCTGGGGTAGAAGCATAACCACTCCTAGAAGAACGGGTATAGATGCCGGATATGGTGTTGGTCTGTGTAAAGTGACCTCCGTGTGGTACTCGTACACCGAGTCTGCCAGTCGCTCCCGATACACCTCGTACACTGGAGCATTGCCATTAGGGTAGACTCGCTGCCACATGTTCCGAAGAAGATGTGGAGAAGTTTACGATGCTGGCTCAGACTGGTACGGGAACGACACTGGAGCCATCTACACTCACAACCATTAGTCCGCCAGTAACAAATAAAATATATTCATGCAATGCTGCAATCAGATGCAAACAAACACTACCGACACTCAGGGCTACTAACTACCATTGAACTAGTGCATAAGCGGTCTAGGGCGTCCTACAGTCAGCGCGTCTCTGATACGAAGCATTGTGGCACCCTGGCTCAGAGCGACCGGTTTACCTTGCATTGCCAGCCCGGAGGTCAAGTCTTCTAGCAACACACAACAACTTGGTACAGAAATACAACAACTTTATTGAAGCATAGGTTTGATATTACATCAAGTAGCGAGGCCAAGCAGTACACACGGTGCTGCTGCACATATGTACATTATTTAGTGAACATGAATAGGGGCCTCGACATCACGACATAGCTACACGGCAGCGGTGAGGGAGTCCTGGATTAAGGGGTCCTCGGACAGTTGGACTATGTAGCGTGGGTCAAACTGTTGGGCCATGAAGATACAAGACAGAAGACTCTCTCCCATGTCCGGATGGGACTCTCCTTCGCCTGAAAGGCAAGCTTGGCAACCGGATATGAAGATTCCTTTCTCTGTAACCGACTTTGTACAACCCTAGTCCCCTCCGGTGTCTATATAAACCGGAGGGCTTAGTCCGTAGAGACAATCATAATCATATAGGCTAGACTTCTAGGGTTTTAGCCATTACGATCTCGTGGTAGATCAACTCTTGTAATAATCATATTCATCAAGATCAATCAAGCAGTAAGTAGGGTATTACCTCCATAGAGAGGGCCCGAACCTGGGTAAACATCGTGTCCCCCCGCCTCCTGTTACCATCAACCTTAGACGCACAGTTCGGGACCCCCTACCCAAGATCGGCCGGTTTTGACATCGACATTGGTGCTTTCATTAAGAGTTCCGCTGCGTCATCACCAAAAGGTTGGATGGCTCCATCAATCATCTACAACAATGTAGTCCAGGGGAGGGTTTTCCTCCCCGGGCGGATCTTCGTATTTGGCGGCTTCGCACTGTGGGCCAACTCGCTTGGCCATCTAGAGCAGATCGACAGCTATGCCCCTGGCCATCAGGTCAGGTTTGGAAGCTTGAATTACGTTGCCGATATCCGCGGAGACTTGATCTTTGATGGATTCGAGCCCATGGAAGCCGCTCCCTGCCACCACGATGAACATGACCTAAATCTGTCATCGGACCGTGCCCAGGAGATAGCGCCTGCAACTGCTCTGGCGCTAGATCTGAAGCAGATTGCATCGTTCGAGGACGGGAAGCTCAACCCCGCCGCAGAAGCCGTAGACTCAGCAGTGTTAGAGCCGCACACAGATCTGACCTCGAGCGGGGCCTGTGTCACCGAAACCTCGGATTCGTCTCCGGCCATAGGTTCCGAACCACGTGCATCCACGCCCATCAAACCTAATCAGGCGACGATCATGGAATTAAGTTCCGTGGACATCTTCCGCCACTCACCTTTAGGCGATGTGCTAAACTCATTAAAAGCCCTCTCCTTATCAGGGGACTCTCAGCCGAACTATATCCGGTTTGGATTGGAGGCTGATGACGGAGAATTCCGCTTCCCACCCACCACCCACTTCATAGCCACTATCGAAGACTTAACCGACATGCTCGATTACGGCTCCGAAGACATCGATGGTATGGACGACGATGCCGGAGAGGAGCAGGCACAAAAACCACCGCTTACAGGGCGCTAGACAGCGACCTCCTCGTATGCCGTATTCATGGTGGACACACCCAAAGAAAACAATGGTGACAATGAAAAGGATCCAGTCGAGGATAAGCCTCCTGAGATACAACCAAAGCACTGATTCCAGGGGCGCCGTTCTAAACCACACCATGGAAAAAACAGCAATACCGGCACAGGAGAAAATAATACTTCGGATGACGCCGAAGACAATGAAGACCCCGTCGAGCCAACTTCCGAACAGGATGAACGGGAAGATGGGCGAGTTAGCCCTGATGAACAGGCCATGAACGAAGACTCGAAGGACAATAACTACCTTCCGCTCTCCGAGGACGAGGTGAGCCTCGGCAACGAGGATTTTATCATGCCTCATGAACCTCTCGAGCAGGGGCGCTTTAAGCGCCAGCTAATAGCCATTGCAAGGAGCCTGAAAAAGAAGCAACATCAGCTTCAAGCTAATCAAGATCTGCTCAACGATAGATGGACTAATGTCCTAGCAGCCGAAGAATAAGGCCTCGAGCGCCCAACCAAAAGTTACCCGAAGCGCAAATTGTTACCCCAATTCGATGACGAGGCGCTGGAGCCCGTCCTACCGGCACCTAATGCGGCTGACCGACCATCACGTGGCCGGTACAAAGCGGCAACTCAAGCCGAACACTAGCCCGCACTACCTCACCATAAAAACAGAGACACAACAGCTCAGGGATACACAAATGACCTCCGACATGACCTGGAAAACGGAGCAGGTCAGACTAGATCGATCTATGGATCGCGGGGGCGTGCCCCGATGCACGGAGATGGCCATCTGGAGGGACGTGACAAACATAACCACGCCCGGGCCGAGCACCACAGACGAACTCCATCCGAGCTACGTCGCGATGTGGCCTGACATAAAGGCGCCACACACCCCCTTGCTTCGTTGATGAAGTAATGGAACACGAATTCCCGGAAGGGTTTAAACCCATGAATATCGAGCCATACGATGGAACAACAGACCCCGCAGTATGGATTGAAGATTTCCTCCTCCATATCCACATGGCCCGCAGTGATGACCTCCACGCCATCAAATACCTCCCACTAAAACTAAAGGGGCCAGTGTGACACTGGCTGAACAGCCTCCCTGAGAACTCCATAGGCAGCTGGGAAGACTTGGAAGACACCTTCCGCGATAAATTCCAAGGTACATATGTTCGGCCTTCGGACGCCGATGACCTAAGTCACATCATCCAGCAGCCCGGGGAGTCTGCCAGGAAGCTCTGGACTAGGTTCTTAATCAAAAAGAACCAGATTGTCGATTGTCCGGACGTCGAAGCCCTCACGACCTTTAAACATAGCATCCGAGATGAGTGGCTCGCCCACCACCTCGGTCAAGAAAAACCAAGGTCCATGGATGCCCTTACCACTCTGATGACCCGTTTTTACACGGGAGAAGACAACTGGCTCGCTCGTAGAAGCAACAACACCAATGATCCGGGTACTTCCAAAGTTCGAGATGGCAACGGCAAGCCACGACACAATAAACACAAGCGTCGCAATAACAATGAAGGAACGCAAGACACGACGGTCAACACCGGATTCAGTGGTTCCAAACCCGGTCAACGGAAAAAGCCATTTAAGGCAAATAGAGACGGACCATCCAATTTAGAAAAGATACTGGATCGGCCCTGCCAGATTCATGGCACCCCCATTAAACCAGCCAATCACATCAACAAGAGTTGTTGGGTTTTTAAACAAGTCAGCAAGCTTAATGCCGAACACAAGGCAAAGGGGCCGCCCAGTGACAGCGATGACGAAGAGACTCGCCAACCGAACACCGGGGGTCAGAAACAATTCCCCCCTGAAGTAAAGACAGTGAACATGGTATATGTGACACACATCCCTACACGGGACTGCAAGCGCACGCTGCGGGACACCGGCGTCATAGAGCCAGCCACCCCAAAATTAAGCCAATGGGCGGCCCGCCCGGTAACTTTTTGACCGCAAGGAACACCCAGCCAGTATCCTTCACGAAGGTCTGGCAGCTCTCATCCTCAATCCAATTATCGATGGGTTCCATCTCACGAAAGTCCTTATGGACAGCGACAGTAGCCTTAATCTACTCTACCAAGACACTGTCTGCAAAATGGGCATTGATCCTTCAAGAATCAGGCCCACCACAACCACATTCAAGGGAACAATATCCGACGTAGAAGCTCACTGCACGAGCTCGATTACATTGGAAGTCGTTTTCGGCTCGCCGAACAACTTTCAAAGCGAAGGCTTGACCTTCGATATTGCCCCGCTCCGCAGTAGCTGCCTTGCACTACTCGGGCATACCGCTCTTGCTCGCTTTAACGCGGTCCCACATTACACCTATCTCCAACTTAAGATGCCCGGTCCACGCGACACCATCACAATAAACGGAAATACGGAATGCTCCCTCCGTACAGAGGAGCATACTACGACTACTGTGGCCGAAGTACAAAGTGGCCTTATCAAGCCGCACATTTCGTCGGCCATCAAGCCGCCGGTCTCCATTAGATGGGACCAATCACTCTCAGAGCTGGATTAGCAGTTCGGCCTCTGTTGTCCACCCCATATAGCCGTGAAGTCTGTCCCGCGCACATAATTATACATTGGTCACCGGCGGAGGGACAATGCGGACAGACCTGTAACACTATCCGCACTCTCATAGTCTGTTTTATTTTTCTAACCATTTTTTATCTTTTATCACAGGTCACTACATTTGCTGAGAAGTCCTTTAACCAAGGCAAGGCAGCGCCGACGTGCGACAGGAGGTCCAAATATTTTTTGTAGACCGCACTCTTTATTTCAAAACCTGTAAAGTGCCCTTTTTCTCAGCTTTCGACCCCCGACATGTCAAATAGCCTTGGTAGTAGCGTTGTTACGCACGTACCTCGGCACATATTGCCAGGGGCTCGATATGGCAACATATGAGTTGCCGAAAAAGTCCGAACAACTTTATAGCACACTTCGGCGTCACGAGTTTGGCCTTATATGCATCAGCTCCGAATCATGTCTTTGGTAAATAGTTGGGTTGCCCGGCTCCTGTGCTTACTACCTTATGTTCCGCTCTATCGGCTAGGGTAGTAAAGGGAGAACTACTGCGATTGTGTCCTGGTTCGTCCGGATGAGCACCTCAGTAGAGAAAGCCGAAAACTGACTGTCATGATGCGGCGAGAGCTGGTCAACCACTCGATGACTCACCGGAATCTTCGCGATTCCTTCCGTATTACACGAAGGACCATTTTTCTAGTCATGTATGAAAATGCACCGTATTCGGATAACCGTGTACATACCAGGGGCTATATCGTAGGCCCACCATCAAACTCCTATGGCTAAGTGAAAGTGTTAAAGCCTTATAATTCGATTGCCTGATTCGCCGCCTTGACACCTCCTTAATGGACCAAGATGTTGGGTCAAGAGTGATCAAGTGCTTTTTCTGAACACCCCCGCATTATATGCGAGGGGGCCGAAGCCGACGACTGGTAAACTTTTAGGTTATACAAATAACGGCCACACAGGAGGCACCAAAAACTTTTTAGGCAAAATTATAAAACATAGCCCTAATATACCATAATATTGGTTTTACAATTTCGGTCCATTTCACTCGAACATAATATCTTTCGAGCACTGACCCTCTATCAAGCGGGCACCCTCTAGGACATCCTCAAAATAATGCATTGGCATGTGATGGTCCTTGCCCTTGGGTGGACTTCTCGCTGCAATATCAGTGGCCTTCATCTTCGCCCAGTACGTCTTGACGCAAGCAAAGGCCAACCATGCACCTTCTATGCACGTTGACCGCTTAACAACATTGATACGCGGCGCCGCATCAACAAGTCGCTGCACCAAACCAAAATAACTATTCGAAATTGGCTCAGTCGGCCACAGCCAGACCACGACGTCCTTCATGGCAGATCCGGATATCTTGTGGAGCTCGGCCCACTGGGTATCTGTTCGTTCAGCAACAATGGACGTTTTTGGCATGTTGAATTGCAACCAGAAAAGTTTTTCCGTCGCATGTCCTTCTTGCGCTTGGAAAAACTGCGTTGCATCGGAGACACTCGACGACAAGTCCAAAAATGCATCTGGAGAACTCCACATTTCATTAAGCGGGGCATACTTTGGATCACTGAATTTAGTTTGTAATAAGAAGGGCTTAGCAGCCACGATCTCCCCAGCTTGTCGGATCTCCTCCCGAGCCGCTCTAGACTCGGACCATGCTTCCCTCACCTCTTGTAAGGCCTTGTCAAGATCAGCCGCTCTGGTTTTGTTATCTTTCTCGAGAAATTTGCATTGGCTAGGGGCATCCTTTAGCTCAAGCGCCATAGTAGATATTCTATCCTCACACTGGCATCAAGCAGCCTGTTCAGCCTTTAATTCAGCAGCTGCCTTTTCGGCAGCCGCATTACTCATCCTGGCTTGCTCCTTGGCCCGGGCAAGCTCAGCCCGAAGGGTCTCAACTGCGGCAGCACTATCTACAGTTATGCATACCTCAGTATACAATTCTCAGCGTCATGCTCATATTATCGTACTTGCATATACTGACTGGCCCAAAGACATACCTTGCGCCTCATCGAGCCGCCTGTTAATAAGCTGTCATCATCCGCCGCATCAAGTTTCTGCTTCAAATCTGCAACCTCTGTAGCTTGGGCAGTCGCCAGGGATGTAACAGCCTGTGTTTCGATTAGTTAGATTATTTCCTAGGCATATCTTTTTTTGATCCTCTGATCGCCTCCCTTTGGATGCCAACCAGAGTCTGAGGGGCTACTATCTATACACAGGCGCATTTTGTGTTTATAGCACAATTGAAAACATTACATTACGTACCTCGAAGCCTCTTAGCAGGCTTGTAAAGGCTTCATTCAGTCCGCTTTTCACGGACAGAACCCTCTCAACTACAGTACCCATCAAGGTACGATGTTCCTCTGAGACGGGCGCATGTCGCAATATGCCCATCAATGTATCAGGCGCCTCTGGATCCCTGGAAGCAGTTGTAGGGGTACAGACTCCCTTCAAAGGAATATGTTTACTCGATCTTAGAGTCATCTCTGGCTATAAATCGAATAGTGTGGGGACTTTATTGTTGGTCCCCGTAGGAGCCGCACACCCCGGACCCTGGACGGCCGAAGTGTCACCTTCAGGCCTAGTCTTCATTGTCCCTCGCACCACTTGTTGATCGGGAGAAATCCTTTGGGACGACACCTCGGGGTCGTCTGCCCTATTGGGCGGGGAGATCTATGGAGGCATCTCGCTCTCCATCATCTTCGGAAGAAGATCCCCCAAGGAGGAGGACTGTTGAGGAAAGCTACATGCGAGACTACAAACATATATTTTAAATATTACCCTTGCAACCAAGAAAGAACGAATATGTTTAATACACCCTTGTTCACTTATGATTCAGCTAAGGGCTTGTCCTTACGAAGGAACTACGTGACAACATCGCCTCCCGAACCAGAGCCCCCAGACAGGGATATCTTCCCTCGCTTAGAAGCCTCTATCTTCAAGTCTTCAGAAGCGGTCCTCTTCTTCCCATGGGGAGAAGCGATGTCAGTTTCTCCTTCACTTTCATCTTCGGAAGAGGGAGTTCCAATCTCCCCGGACGAGGTGCCTGGCGTACCTCTAGAATGGGGGCCACCCTGGGCCTTCTCGCTCTCCTCCTCGTCTTCCTTCGCCGTCACTTGATATGGTGCCGGAACCAGCATCCTTCTTAACACCGGATCAGCTAAGTCTTCGGGAAGAGGGGCTGAACACCTAATTCTCTCCGCCCTCTTTGTCCAACCCTGGCCGAGTATGGTTTTCTCAGCATATTGTTATGAGAAATTTAACTAAGCTGTGTTCAGGAGTCGAGTGCTTATCGAGGTATCCAGATGGTTGCAGTCAAGGCCAATGTCCTCTGTAGTGTCCGGCCACTGTTTTTGTGCCCCGAAGAATAATTTCCACATTCCTCTGAGCGTCGCGTGGATAAGTGCTGAAGGGTTCGAGGTCCTTCCGGATTGAAATCCCACATGCGGAGAGGCCGTCGCTGACACGGTAGGACCCGACGGACTAGCATTACTTGGATTACGTTGATAAGACCGGTATCCTTTTCAATGAGGCTACGAATGCGGCTTTGCAGTGTCTGCACTTCATCAATTGATTCCCAGTCCAGCCCCTTATTAATCCATGATGCAAGCTACAACAGAGGGCCAGATTGGAACGCAGGTGTAGCTGCCCACTTGGTACCACGGGGTTCAGAGATGTAAAACCATTCCCGCTGCCATAGGTTCGAAGTTTCTGCGAAGTAGCCTTTTGGCCAAGGAGTATTGGTGAGTTTTCTCACTACAGCACCATCGCACTCCGCTTGTTTCCCGTTGACTACCTTCGGCTTCGCATTAAAGGTCTTGAGCCACAAGCCAAAGTGCGGGGGAATACGGAGGAAGGCCTCGCACATGATAATGAATGCCGAGATGTGATGAAAGGAGTCCGGAGCTAGATCGTGAAAATCTAGCCCGTAATAGAACATGAGCCCTGGGACGAAGGGATGAAGAGCGAACCCTAGCCCTCGGAGGAAGAGGGAGATGAATACGACCCTCTCGCCGGATCTGGGAGTAGGAATAACCTGCCCTTGAGTAGGGAGCCTGTGGGGGATTTCTGCGGTCAGGTATCTTACCGCCCGGAGCTTCACAATATCCTCCTCTGTGACAAAGGAAGCCACCCACCGGCCTTGAGGGCTGGGTCCGGACATGACTGGGAAGCGTGAAGTGATTAAATTGAACCTTGGGTGCTGGAAATCAAGGTAGGAGAGGTTGATGAAAGGGTTGGCGTAAAGGAGAAAAGACGGGTCTTAGCCCCTTTATAAAGGCGATGAATATAAAACGTCCCCTCCTAGGCCTCAAAACCTACCTTTTCCTAAGGAATCACGCCAACATAACGGTTGCGTTACCCACGCCCGTATTGATGAGAATCCCGCAATAAGGGAACATGATCTCTGCTTTGACAAGATGTGCCAATGAAACTGCATCTCGAAATATGAAGCGGCAAGCTAAAAAACGGTTCGAAATAATGGCCGGGCGGTGATGTGATGTCATGCTACAAAAAAGTTGTCAGCGGATTGGACTCGTGAAAAATTATACTCTCTACGGTTGTGTGTGGAATTTGTTTTACAGAGCTGGACACAATTCTTGTGTTCAAAGACTATTTTGGAGTATTCGGAGAAGGAACCCGCCTTTCAATGCCGAAGACAATCTGCGCACCAGACACCTCGTCATTGAATCCTAGTTCAGGGAGGGAGTCCTGGATTAAGGGGTCCTCGGATAGCCGGACTATGTAACATGGGCCGGACTGTTGGGCCATGAAGATACAAGACAGAAGACTCTCTCCCGTGTCCGGATGGGACTCTCCTTGGCATGGAAGGCAAGCTTGGCGACCGGATCTAAAGATTCTTTTCTCTGTAACCGATTTTGTACAACCCTAGTCCCCTCCGGTGTCTATATAAATCGGAGGGCTTAGTCCGTAGAGACAATCATAATCATATAGGCTAGATTTCTAGGGTTTTAGCCATTATGATCTCGTGGTAGATCAACTCTTGTAATACTCATATTCATCAAGATCAATCAAACAGGAAGTAGGGTATTGCCTCCATAGAGAGGGCCCGAACCTGGGCAAACACTGCTGCCCACTTGGTACCAAGGAGTATTTGTGAGTTTTCTCACTGCATCACCACCGCACTGCGCTTGTTTCCCGTCGACTACCTTCGGCTTCGCATTAAAGGTTTTGAGCCACAAGCCGAAGTGTGGGGAATACGGAGGAAGGCCTCGCACATGATAATGAACACCGAGATGTGAAGAAAGGAGTCCGGATCTAGATCATGAAAATCTAGCCCGTAATAGAACATGACCCCTTGGACGAAGGGATGAAGAGCAAACCCTAGCCCTCGGAGGAAGTGGGAGATGAATACGACCCTCTCGCTGGATCTGGGAGTAAGAATAACCTGCCCTTGAGCAGGGAGCCTGTGGGGGATTTCCGCGGTCAGGTATCTTACCGCCCGGAGCTTCGCAATATCCTCCTCTGTGACAGAGGAAGCCACCCACCGGCCTTGAGGGCTGGGTCCGGACATGACTGGGAAGCACGAAGCGATTAAATTGAACCTTGGGTGCTAGAACTCGAGGTAGGAGAGGTTGAGTAAAGGGTTGGCGTAAAGGAGAAAAGACGGGTCTTAGCCCCTTTATAAAGGCAATGAATGTCAAACGCCCCCTCCTAGGCCTCAAAACCTGCCTATTCCTAAGGAATCATGCCAACAGAACGGTTGGGTTACCCACGCCCATATTGATGAGAATCCCGCAATAAGGGAACACGATCTCTGCTTTGACAAGACGTGGCAATGAAACCGCATCTCGAAATATCAAGCGGCAGGCTAAAAAACGGTTCGAAATAATGGCCGGGCGTCGACGTGATGTCACGATACAAAAAAGTTGTCAATGGATTGGACTTGTGAAAAATTATACTCTCTACGGTTGTGTGTGGAATTTGTTTGGCAGAGACGGACACGATTCTTGTGTTCAAAGACTATTTTGGAGTATTTAGAGAAGGAACCCGCCTTGTAATGCCAAAGACAATCTGCACGACGGACACCTCGTCATTGAAGCCTGGTTTAGGGGCTACTGAGGGAGTCCTGGATTAAGGGGTCCTCAGACAGCCGGACTATGTAACGTGGGCCGGACTGCTGGGCCATGAAGATACAATACAGAAGACTCTCTCCCGTGTCTGGATGGGAATCTCCTTGGCGTGGAAGGCAAGCTTGGCAACCGGATATGAAGATTCCTTTCTCTGTAACTATTTTTGTACAACCCTAGTCCCCTCCAGTGTCTATATAAATCGGAGGGCTTAGTCTGTAGAGACAATCATAATCATACAGGCTAGATTTCTAGGGTTTTAGCCATTATGATCTCGTGGTAGATCGACTCTTGTAATACTCATATTCATCAAGATCAATCAAATAGGAAGTAGGCTATTACCTCCATAGAGAGGGCCGGAACCTGGTCAAACATTGTGTCCCCCGCCTCCTGTTACCATCAACCTTAGACACACAGTTCGGGACCCCCTACCTGAGATCCACCGGTTTTGACACTGACAAGCGGAAAAACGACGTAGAAGGACTCCCTCTCACAGGGACGCTGATCTGGACACGGTCTAGACTAAAATGCGACGATGCAACTCCAACTCTGGTACGACTTCTCCTGAAACTGGCATGACACGACAAGTGAGTACTTTGAATGCACTCGCAAGCTTACACAAATAAACCAACAATGCAAACAACAACATGATATTTAAGTAGGTTAAATGCAAGAACTTAGCATGCTACTCGTGAAGTGACAGTGTTCATAATAGGGCCTTTCAAACCCTCTTACCATCTTGGTTACCTTGTAACCACGATCATCATCATATCACGGTGATCACCTCCAGATCACAGATGAAACCACCTCGATGGTCTCAACAGTTCCACCAACATAACAAGTGCCGCAATTTTATTTTTAGTCTGTAGGTTCAGTATTTTTGTTGAACCATGGTGTGACCTACTACGAACTGTGTCCATGACCGAGGACGCGGCTATCCATAGATTAAACACACTCTGTAGAGGTTAGTACACTGTACCCACACCACAGAACCCATGGCCTCAAACTCCCATTCGGGTGGGCCAACGGCATTCCGACAACACCAATCTATTGCGATGACACTCTCCTGGCCACTCCAACAAACTCCCCTTTGGGCTAAGTCATGGGTGGCCCTGATGTCACCTCCTGACACCCAACGGCCACCATCATGTCAAAACAAATGGTCCCAAACGGGACAATTGTACCAAAAACAACTTTCCCTAGTTGGAGGCACCGGTGAGAGGCATAACAACAGACCATGAAAGGGCCTTCCCATAAAAGGCAAATGTGGTTGCACTTGGGGAAGCTCGATTCGGTAGCACCATGACTCGATCAATAGCATGTTCAAGTTGGATTATAATCAGGTTTCAACTTGGAAATAAATATTATCAAGTCATAATATGCCATGAAAATGCAATGAACTATATATGCACCATTCCAATATAATACCGATATGAACTAGCTCATGCACATGATCAAGTTACTCTACTGCATATCCTTAGTCATTCAACTAAAATACCATTGATAACATAACAAGCATAACATGAACATGAAACTAGCATCAAATGGTATTATATGAATTTTCTATATCCATTATAAAAGACCATATTCAAGTGAAAATCATCGTTATTGAAATGTCACTCTTGCTAATATTTGTGATGGCTTGCCTTAGTGTAGAGGAGGGTCACACTCCTCCTGGTTCTCCTCAAGGCAGCAAGTTCCTTCTAAAAATAATTAAACAACAAAACGAAAATGTCACATACTCTCTAAATTTCACCAGAAAATATCCACAACAAACAAAATTCTCATATTTTGCGTGGTGATAGAGGAGTTCAAGACAAAACCAATGCAAAAAAGAATCACATCATTTGGACTTGCAGAATAAAAGTCAGAGCAAGTCTAAGTTTCATCAATATTCTGAATAGAATGAATTTAGAAAAATAACCAGAGGGAGTGACGTTGAAGACATATTTTAGAAATACGCCTCCACTTATACAACTTCGGCGGCTGCACACTGAGGCTGACGGGCGGGCCCCACTGGCAGGATTGAGAGAGAGAGAGAGAGAGAGAGAGATTGCGAGAGGGAGAGAAATAGGGGAGGCAGCGGGGTCGCCGGTGAGGGGGGGGGTTGGATGCGCCTCAGCACGGTGAGCACGCACGTACCCGAAGAGTTGTTGGAGATGGACGGAGGAGGTCGCCGTGGAGCTCTCTAGAGACGACAGCGGAGGGAGCTTACCGGAGAGGAAGGTTCCAACAAGGTGAGGCAGCTCCATCGACTCCTGCAGCGTCTCCGAGGATCAGCAGAGCCCAACGAACACGCCTGGTTGATCGGAGGTAGCCGAGGATCGCCGGAGGAAGTAGGGCGCTGAGGGGAGGTCGGTAACGATCTCCGGTGCGGGACGGCGACCAGAGGGCCGCCTGTCCTGGCCATGGTCTCCTACTAGCTTGGTTGAGGTCAGAGGAGGAGGGTGGGGTGGTTGGAAGAGCTCGGGAGGGTTCTATTTATAGATGAGGGCGAGAGGGGGATCGAGGTCATCAGAGAGGGCTCTGGAAGCACCGAGCGATGATGAATGGGCTCAGAGCTGATGGGAGAGGTCGAGGGGGTTCACGGGCACACAAAGGAGGCAACGGGCCAAGCACAGGGCAAAGGACTGCGATGACACGAGCTCACATGGGCAATGTGCTCCCTACTCCGCCGTAGCCGGATCTGCAGTGGCTGTTGCCGGCGTCATGAAGCGCCAGGAAGAGGTCAAGGGCGACGTGTCGAGGCAGAGAGAGCTCCAGGACACGAGCGTTTGGGCGGAGGCGGGCGCACGTGCTGAAAAGAGAGGCTGACGGCGCGCAGAGAACATTGAACGCACGCTAGGCCTCATGTCCACACGTAGTCACCGCGTGCACTGGCACTATGCGGCGCGCCCGAGAGGTAAAATCATGTCTGGGAGCTTGTCCCTGCAGAGTTTGGTCTAATTGAGCTGATGGATCGAAGCCGGGTCGACAAGGAATGACTTGAGCTTCACTGCAAGTTTCTGGACAGAAACTTGTGAGCCAAGTAGAGAGAGTTCTAGAGAAAGCTAGGAGATAATTTTTGGTAGTTAAGGGTTACTTAGGAGAGTCATGAACCCGTAAAAATTTCAGCTCAAGAGGATCAAGCAAAAAATACACTTCCTTCACAAAGTGCATTTTCTGACCAGAATGGAAAATATTTTCTACAACAAAAATATTTCATGGAAGTTGGGCCAAGGTTCAATGAATATTTGGGAATTTTCTCAGATTTTTATGAGCAATAAAAATGAGGGTTGGTTTGGAGCCGAAGTGAAAATATGGCTTAATCAGAGGGAAATGAATATTTTTCATTTGAGAAAAATATTCCCAAGGTCATATTTTGATATATCATAGGGCAATAGATGTTCTTGAGAGGGAGGGGAGTCACTTGGGTGAAAATCAAAACAATGCCCAAGTGTTAAGTCCAAATGAGTTCATTCAAAAATTCAAATTCAAACCAAATTGCAATAAAATCCAAAAAAGGGTAAAACCAGGCTGTCACAGATGAATAATACAATTAAAAAGTGTGAAAAATGACAACTGGAGTGAAATGTGTGAACACGAGTGTGAGGTCGGTGGAAATACATATTCCCCCAAGCTTAGGCTTTTGGCCTAGCTTGGTAATCACCATCCGTACCGTGGATAATAATCTGAGTGATAGCCCACGGAGGCTCTAGATGCGGCCTCCTCAGCCCGCCGAGCTGCTTCGACTTATGCCTTGTACACGCGGGCCTTGTTCTCGAGAACATAGTATCTCCTTTTGCTGTGGAAATCAAAGAGAGCAGGCGCAGACAGAACAATAGGCACAATGGGTTCTTTATTGAACCTCAAGCTATAAGTATAATTCGTGATTGTGCCCTTAAGGAACTTATGACGCTTCATGGCCTCAAAGTCTAACTACTGGGGTAAGATGGGATTGTTAGGCCAAGGTGATACACCCAGCTCCTTTGCTAAACGGGAAGCATAAATCCGACCATAAAAGTGACCACTGCCAGCATTATGTTGTAACCTTCATGCAACGATTGCTCCAAGGTTATAATGTTAATTTCCTGTCAGAGCAGTGTGTATGACGCTCAAGTCAGGGGCACACAGTGTGCTACAATCTTGCTTGCCCACAATGCATTTGCCATTACAGAGTGCAAAGTAATGAATTGATGGAAACTGAATGTTTTTATCCTAGCTTGTGTCACTCCTCTATCCTCACCGTAGCAAATACTAATCAAGAATGACTTATTCTCATATCTTGGTGGCTCGTCCAGCGAATCCCAAAATGGAATTTTACAAACACCACAAAACACCTCTAGAGGCATGGTAAATGGACAGTCATAAAGTTTAAACGAAACTCTAGACTCACGAGAATGAAATTTAAATTCTTTAGTGAATATTTCCGTGAGGCTGAGATGCTGGATGCACTTATCTTCAATGTAGGGACCGAGCTCGGTGTTTTCAACATATTGCTCAAATTCTTCTTTAACACCTGCACTCACCATGAAGTCGTCACATGGCCATAGGCATGATTTGATAGCGGCATCCCGTATTCGACTTGCACTTGGCTCAACATATGACCGACGTATAGAGCCACTACTCGATGATGCCTCCTGTCGGTGTCAAAACCGGCAGATCTCGGGTAGGGGTCCCAAGCAGTGCGTCTTAGGATCAATGGTAACAGGAGACGAGGGACACGATGTTTTTACCCAGGTTCGGGCCCTCTCGATGGAGGTAAAACCCTACTCCTGCTTGATTAATATTGATGATATGGGTAGTGCAAGAGTTTATCTACCACGAGATCGGAGAGGCTAAACCCTAGAGGCTAGCCTATGGTATGATTGTTGTTGTATATGTCTATCGACTAGCCTGGCCCCGGTTTATATAATGCACCAGAGGCCTAGGATAACAAGAGTCCTAGCCGAATACGCTGGTGGGGGAGGAGTCCTTGTCTTGATCGCCAAGTCTTGTGGATTCTTCCTTGTATGCGGCAGCTGTCCGGACTGGCCCATGAGTATACGGCCATGGGGTCCTCGGCCCAATCCAACTGATCGGGAGACGGCGTGTTGAGTACCCCCTAGTCCAGGACACCGTCAGTAGCCCCCTAAACCGGTCTTCAAGTTAGGGACGCTCCTCGATTCTTCCAAACTGTTCTTCATCTTCGATTGCTGGTCTTGAAAACTGGTTCAACAAATCTTCTCATCTTCTATCTTGAGGATCGCCGAAATGCATTCGAGTTTACACGTCGGGTATCCGAGGAGTCCCTTTAAGTTTCCGGCCTTTATCGATGCCTCGTTATTTTTATGCCACACCTCGGGTTCGAAGTTGTCCCCGGGAGGCAGTGTCCTCTTGCGTCCGAGCTCTAACGTCGGACTGCATTCAAGGTATCTCTTGCAGCCGTGCACCAATGCCGGACTACTTTCGAGCTCCAACGCCGAAATGTATCCGAACTCCAACGCCGGACTGTGTCCAAGCTCCAACGCCGGACTATATCCAAGATGTCATAGATCATCTTGGTCCAAAAAAGTTGAAGGAGTTTAGCCGAGCTTAATACCAGAAATGCCCTCTAAGGAGCCAGCCACTTGCTTCCGAGCTGAATGCCGAACTGCTTCCGAGGTGGTTAAGCACCTCGGTCATGGGCTGATTTTTGGTCAATGTTTTTTATTGATGCGATTTATTCTCTAACGAGATATATAGCCAGTAGCCCTCAAGGTGTGTATCGGTCTAAAACCCGAGATGTACCTGAAGGATGACATAAGACCGCTGATCCCAGTAACCGCTGAGACTTAGGTTGATTTGCAAAATCGGCCCGAGGATCAAGTCCTAGCTCAACAGAATACTTCGAGACACAAAAAGCGGCATGCTCAGTCCTCGAGACTCAGGTTGGGTGCGGCCGACCAACCTGAGGATCAAAATCTCCTCGGAAACTGTATTGCACTTAAAATTTTCTGCATAGAACAGGCAATGCAGTAGCCCCCGAGACACTGGCCGGGTGGCAACACCAGATCAGGGGATCGATGTGCCCCTTTAATATTTGTAAATAATAAGCCCGAAGCCCAGTAGCCCCCGAGCCTTAATGCGGGCACGAGAGGCCGAATTAAGGATCGATATCCATAGTAGAATCACAAATTATGTGTAATGACTCTATGTATCCAAGTACTTTACGTCATTAATGCTCGGATCCGCATTGTACAAAACTTTGTTGATCGACCATCGGCTTCCACCTCCTCGGCCAATAGCCGAGGAGTGTTTGTCCTACTTTATAAAGCCTTTATGAGGGCAAAGATTTACAACAAACAAGGCAATCTGGCCATATGGTTTTATAAACAAAGGTACGCGGAGAGACATGTTATATTACTGTTTAACAGAAGAAATGTCTTCCAAAGAAAATAGTCCCGCTATCGGTTCCTTTCTTTGGGTTGTCATGCTAAGCATGATCATGAAACCTCAGCTCCAATGTAAGAGCAAAATATCGAGGATTTAGTTTGGGAGGCCAGTTAATAGCCCCCGGTAGTGTTCGGCGACAGTCGAGGTCAAGCCGTAAACACTTCGGCCATTGTTATGAATAGCCCATCGTTTAACACCGTCATCGGATCGCTGACCAGTTTACACTTATTGTGACAGTTAGTTTTCGGCTTTCTCCACTGAGGTGCTTAACCATGTGAGCTGGAAGCACAATCGCAGTGGTTCTCCCTTTGCACACCTAGCAGAACAAAGCGGAACTGTTGACACACGAACACGTCACGTGTACCCTCGACGCCGGGGGTGATGCACCGCAGCTCACGTCGAAGGAGACCCGACCAACAGCGCGATACGCAAGACAGTCGGCGGGTGCTTTTGCAGACCCGAAACCCCGCGCACCCGGGAGGGACCCCGTCAGGAATTGCGGCGGCTATGGGCTGCCCTAGGTCGATTCGCTCGCCCCTAGAGCCTCGGGATTCACAGCTCTCAAACACGAGGAACAGCGAAGAACGAGAGAGAAAAACGGTGGAGAGATAAAAAGTAGACAGGAAAAAGTAGTATATTGATTTGTTCGATTGTGTGTTGTTCAATCGGCCGTCACCCCCAACATATATAAGAGGCGGCTGGACTTCCCGTACAAGTAAAGGATTCATCTAGGCTTTCCTTACAAGAAAAATTACATCAATTCGCGTCCTAGAGTCCTAGTTCTATTCCAACTCGGATTCAGTCTGAATCTGGCCCAACTTTTGTCTTCCTCCTTGTGCAGGCCGCCGAGCCTCCATATGACCTCCGATCAAGACGGCCCAAACATCAAACTTGTGCGCCTCGACGATACGAACAACTCTCATGTTGACCACTTTTTCAAATAAAGCCATCTTGAATACTTTTCGAGGTCGTTTTTACCTTCCAGTCGGACTCGGTCTTGCGGTAGACTGAATTATCCGAGTGTTGTAGTGAATTTGCAGGTCATATACTATCTCTGATGACGATGACTCCAAAACCAAAGTTTACCGTCTTGATGATACGCACAACTTCTGTATTGAACACTTCTTCATCCGAGATTATCTTGATAAACTTTTGGGCACATGTTCAGTTTCACTCGGATTTGAGCTCATCCACTTGGATATTAGAGTCTTTCACTCGACTGGACCTTTTCACTCGGATGACTATATTTTCACTCGGAAGACAATCTTTCACTCGGATGATGACCACATTTTCAGTCGGAAGACAATCTTTTACTTGATCGACCAATTTTCACTCGACCTTTTACTCAATCGACCTTTTACTCGATCGGTAGGTTTTCACTCGACTTTTTACTCGATCGGTAGGTTTTCACTCGACCTTTTACTCATCGGTAGGCTTTCGACCTTTTACTCGATCGGTAGGTTTTCACTCGACCTTTTACTCGATCGGTAGGTTTTCACTTGACCTTTTACTCGATCGGTAGGTTTTCACTCGACCTTTTACTCGATCGGTAGGTTTTCACTCGACCGGTGAGTTTTCACTCGGATGGTA